>NC_049255.1:32464057-32767753 GCF_011100685.1 Canis lupus familiaris
GTAAATTATAGTGAGTGAAATAAGTTGCAAAAGAATAGACACTAGCTTTCCACTCACATAATGTTCAAGTACATCTATATTTAACAATGTACTCTTTAGAGAGACACACATGCAGTAAACTACAAGGAATTTTTTTATGAAATGAAAAAATACAGAAATGAAAATGAAATGAAATGAAAAAATGAAATGAAAAAATACAGAATCTAAGTTAGTGACAATCTCTTAGGAGGAAAGACAGAGAACAGGTGCTTACTGCTTTGTTTTTCTCCGGAGGGGATACAAACTTAGTAAATATTCTTTTGTATCTACTTAATATGTTAGGGGAAGAAAAATATTTACAAACATATACATATGATACACACATAGTCCTATATATAATACTCTGGGGCAAAAAAAATCACATATTATATCAACAGAAGTCCTCATCTTAATGATTTCTCTTCAGCAACCACTGACACATCATTTCTACATTTAAAAATCTATTTTAAGGTAATTGTACAAGTACCCAAATAGTTAAGATGGTCATCATAACTTATTTTAACATAGGAAGGCTTAGAAGCAAAATATCCGTCAATAAAATTCTGATTAAGTAAATCATGGAATACAGCATATTATGCAACATTTAAGTAAATCATGGAATACCGCATATTATGCAACAGTTACAAATGATGATGTATAATTCTATTTATATGGAAAATTGAGCATGATAGAATCTAAGCAAAAAAGTTACAAATAGTATGTATAATGTCACCTCATTCACCCTTGTGTTTGTGCAACTGTGTCTATTGAAAATCATGCACCAACATGTTAACATTGATTATCTCCACATGATTGAATTCAACTTGAACCTTCATTTTCTTCTTGGTTACCTTTTTGTTATAACAGAATCATGTAAAATAATCATTATATTATTCTTATAGTTATTTCCACTATGAAAATTGTTTTCTCTTCTATCTGATTTATCAAATCAGTACTTTTATTATTTTAAACACTGTATCTTTCAAAGTAGACAACCAAAAAGGTGTTTTTATAGAAGGCTTACTCCCTTTCAGGGTAGAAAAGTAAAAAAATACATTGAAATATGAAAGTTCAAATAAAAGGCACATGCAACAACATATATTAAGATACATGTTATAAAGAGAGTACAGAAGTAAAATCTTGGAAATATTAATGAAATTGATGTAGCATGAACAAGGGTAGGGAAAGATATTTCAAAGAGAACATTATTTAGTAAAAGATCCAATTCTAATTGGAAGGTGGTATGTGAGACTGAGACCTTGACATTAGGAATTATACTGCTATAAAGAATGAATAATCAGGGACAGCTGAGTGGCTCAGTGGTTGAGCATCTGCCTTTGGTTTAGGGCGTGAACACAGGGTCCTGGGATCGAGTCCCACATCGGGCTCCCTGCATGGAGCCTGCTTCTCCCTCTGCCTGTGTCTCTGTCTCTGTGTGTGTGTGTGTGTGTGTGTGTGTGTGTGTGTGTGTGTCTGTCATGAATAAATAAATAAATCTTAAAAAAAAAAAAGGATGAATAATCAGGAGAGTTCCCGTGCTGGGAAAAAAATGAAATAAAAATAATAAAATTGGATGCTGTCAAGGAAGATACATGATTGAAATTTATTACCTAATATTTTATTTTCAGTAAAAAGCAACTGGGAGTCTCTATAAGATTCTGAGTAATAAAATTAATAAATCAAATACACTTCAAAGCATGACATTCCTCAAGAGATTCTGAGAAATAGAGAGAGTATGCACCTCAGTCATCCAATCTTCAGTGTCTAGAATATGGGTGCAAAAGTCATCAAGGAAAAATAAAAACAAGAAATATCCCTTTGGGAAGAAAAAAAACAAAAACAAAGAACAAATCAATTATCCCTCTTAAGTTGAACAGCGGTCCTTGAAATATATTTTTTCAAGAGACATATAAAAAAGTTCTTTACTCTCTGTCCCAGCGATCCTCTTGTTTTATGTCTACTTAAATCTATAAAAGAACAGTTGTCCTGACAAAAACTTTCTGCAAGGAGTGCGGGGAGCTGAGAGCATCCAATTATTCATTCATTTAACAGTTCGAATTTACATAGGAAACAAACACACAACTCCCCAGTGCTCACGCTAGGGCTCTATAATTATTAAACCACTTACCCTTGGTTGTGCAGTGAATGCTCTTTGAGGAGTTATATCAAAATATTACCCTAATGCACACAGTTTTTGAACACTGCATTTATGTTCACAGAGAACGGAGATAAATACAATAAAAGCAGTTTTGTTTTATAACATACACTTTATAAAAATAGCTGTACCTGCTTTCGCTGTGTGTAAGTTCTGCTTCTCATTGTCATCATGATGTCCAGTTCTCTGCTGATTTAAAGCTTCCTGAACGGGCTGGGCAGAAACTCCTTCATCACATGACCCTTCTTCACATAGAAGCCTATCTTTTGGATTTGAACATTCTGTTCTTTTTGTGGTTGGGACTTCTACCTAATTCAATTAAAAAGTGTATCTAAGTGTGCTTTCCTAAATTTTCCATATTTTAAAACACAGGTAGCATTCATTATTAGGCATTTCGAATCATACACTACTTTTTAACTTAAAAAGAGAATGTTTTTAAGTGGTACCTACTTATATGCTTTACTGATTTCTTTAAAACCATATCAACAATTATAAATGGTCTCTTCAAAAATTATTACAACTAGAGCCTGCATGACGGAGGATTTATCATCATGTTATTCACCAGTGTTCTCCCTGGAAAGTGGCAATGGCCGTGAATCTATTCCTCCTACTTCTCCAATCTGCTCTCTGCAACCTTCCCACAGCAGAGGGAAGCAGGTTTTTAAATATGTGTATCTGATCATGTCCCCACTATGTTCAAAACCCTCCAAAGACTCTATGAAACCTCCAGTTCCTACTAGGACCTACAAGGTCCTGCATACAGACTTTCTACTCCCTTGCCATTTTACTTCACTTCTTTAATTCCCCTCTTCATTCACTGGGCTCCAGCCAAATTTATATTCTTGCAATTCTGAGCCCATGAAGCACGTTCTCACTTGAGGGCCCTGTACTAGCCATATCCAACACCTGACGTGACCCTTCTCCATATTTTCACATAGCCATTCCACTCATTTCAGTTGGTGTATATTCAACTGTCACCTACTCAAAGACTGGGTGATGACCCTACAAATATAGCCCCTTTACCCCTCCACTTTCCATTCCCTTACCTGCTATATTTTTCTCTGAATAGCATCTCTGGGTGAATTTACTCCACATGTTTATTTGTTTCTTGCCTGTATCTCCCCATTAGAATGTAATGAGATCAGGTATTTGTTTTTTTTTTTCCCTCAGTACCAAGAACAGTGCACCTGGCACAAAGTAGGTGCTCATTAAAAGTTAGTTGAATGAATGAACAAATTAATTAACGCATATGAAGCATCTCATGTTTCTCAGCATAATGAAAGAGGAAAGGATGAATTCGGTACAAAATATAGATTCACTGAGAACACACAGAAGAAAATAAAGGTAGGATTTGGCAGTTATCCACTGGATCAGAGAAAACAGCCAAATTAGGACAATAAAGCAAAATAAAGTCCACACCGATGCTGAATTAGCAATGTGAATTTATCTACACTGATCAAATTGCTAAATCTCCATTGTGTATCTTCTAGATACAAAAGCAGAATCCTCTATGTTCACCCCTTAATTGCAAAATAAACAGGCAGATTGTTTAAGAGTATAATTGAGAAAAGAGCATTAAATACGTGTCCAACATTCTGAATATAAACAAAAAGCATCTGGGAACCTGAAGACACTGTGCCAGCTGCCGGCCACAGAAACACAGGTTAAAAAGTCCACAATAGAAACAGGCACAAGAAACAAGTTATTGGACTCAGATAAACAAGAACTCTATAGGCAAAATGTGGCAAAGACATACTCCAGAGACAGGGACCAGAATATATGCTAAAACATGGAGTCAAAGAGCACAGTCACATAAAACTGTTAGTAGTTTGTACTGCAATAGTAAAAGGTAGGATGTGAGAAAATATAGAGTGTAAAAAATGATCTGGGCCCATCATGGAGGATCCTGCCACCATACAGAGGAAATCAAATATTAATACATAATGGAAATTCAAAGTCATTTAAAAGTCCCACATAGTAGTGTGGGAGAAAGGGAATTAAGGTATAGTGAGTTTGGTTGCAAGGAAACCAGTTAAAACATTACTGTTCATTAATAATATCTATCAACATCACATATGCATGACCCTCTTCAACTAAGAATTTCAGAATTTTATCATATTGATATATCATATATATATATATGCAATAATATTTTTCACAATTACTCTTTATACTATAGTTTGTGCTGGCAAAAGATTGAAATAATGTAAATGTTGATCAGTGGGAATTTAAATTTTTTTCAATTTAAATTTTTATATTTTAAAGTCATTCTGTATCCATTAACTGGGGGTGTTTTATAACCACTATATAGAATGAAAAGGCTATAAAATGTACTTACATGAATATCAATACTATATCTTTTTAAGTATAAAAAGCATATCTGCAGAGTAGCATTTAACATATTAACATCTGTGTAAAGAAATACATATGTACAAAGCTGGAATTATTATTGACTTCTAGAAAGGGAGAGGATGAAATCCATGTTCTGTGTTAGAAGCCTTTTGCACTTTAAGAAAAAACTAATCTCAGTATTTGGAATAGCAACAAGGATAGAAGGGACCAAATACTCAAGCAAGTTTTTAGACGGTAGACTGCATGAGACATGGTAGCCAACTGGATGTGCAGAGGAAGAAGAGAAAGGACTACAGGAAATAATGGTTCTTGGCTCATCTGGAAAGCAAGAAGATAGGCTGTTACTAATAGCGACATCCACAGGTTTTGGAGGAGAGGTGAATTTGGTTTGAAAATACTGAATTTTAGGGACACCTCGGTGGCTCAGTCGGTTAATCAGCCAACTCTCGATTTTGGCTCATAATCTCAGGGTCATGAAATCAAACTGCATGTTGGGCTCTGCACTAAGCATGGAGCCTACTTAAGATTTTTCTCTCCCTCTCCCTTTGGTCCTCAACCCTCCCTCATGTGCTCGAAGAAGAAGAAGAAGAAGAAGAAGAAGAAGAAGAAGAAGAAGAAGAAGGAGAAGGAGAAGGAGAAGGAGAAGGAGAAGGAGAAGGAGAAGGAGAAGGAGAAGGAGAAGGAGAAGGAGAAGAGAAGAAAAGAAAACACTGAATTTTAGAAGTATGTGGGAACGTATTTATAGGTATCCAGTAATCAATATGAGTGTATGTATGTGTGTGTGTTGTACTAATGAAGCACTGAAAACTCAATGCTTAATATAAAATGGTTTAAGTATGCAGTGATTCCAGCAGGTCTCCAGAGCAGCTCTTTTCCAATCAATGAATCGGAGATATAAGACATCTGCCTTTTATATCTATGCCTTTGGAATACGGCTTCCTCACAGTGGTGGGAAGATAGGAAAAGTCAGAAGGATTGGACATTGGCTTTTAAGTGCCTGAGCCCCGGATTGTGATATGCTACTTCCACTCAGAGCCCATCATTACTCTAACCAGTACTGAAGAGACTAGGAAATTTGAAAAACTACACGGAATCCAGTGCTGTATGTTTATTATCCTTCTAAGCCACATACGTAAGATATGTTTTAATATCCCCTTCTAGAAGAAAGGACCCTTTTTAATAAACTTAAACCCAGAGCTTCTGATGCTTATTACAGTTGGGGAGCCACTGCTCTTCGGCCAAAAGGAGTACTAAGTATACGAAGGGGTTATCTCTTCAGAGTGTGCACTGAGTACAGGTGCACACCTAAAGGTTGACAGCAGTGACATTCACCAGAATAATCACACCACAGTGTATGTGTGTGGTGAATACTCACACACACACACCTGAGCAGTTGTTAAAACCACACCTCTGGACCCACCCAAAGAGAGGCTTAATTTAGTCATGTGTGTTTCTTTAATGGTTTTCCAGTTTGTTCTAATGTATACTCCTGGATGAAACCACTGAAATAACAGTTTTTAAGTTAGGACAAAAAGTAGAGAGGGTCTATAGACATACAGTCACCAATGGGGACAAGAGGTAGCATTTATTGTAGGGATTAAAACCACAGGCAAAGGCATAAGCCTTCTAGTAGGTCTAGTTACTAAGTTCCTCTCTGCTTTTGTCATCTGTTAAATGGAGTAATAATGAAAAACTTATATAGTTATCGTGATTATTGGATAAGAGAAGGCAATTAAAGGATTAAGCACCATGCCTAATGAAAGTTGTTTAACAAATGTTAATTTATCACTATTTTTATTGTTAAGATAAATGAGATAAAATGGCAGGCAGTAAGGAGAAACCCTTAAAACCACAGCCTCCATGTAGTAGCTAAAAGCAAATAATTTGGAGTCCCAACGTTTGGGTTCAAATCTTAAGGCCCACTAGCAATGATACTTTGGGCAAATATAAAAACTGATCTTTGTCACTGATTTTCTCACCTGGAAAAAGAAGGGGAAAATTAAGAGAGGACAGAAAAAAATAATACATGTAAAAGATGTAGGACGGTGTTTGGCAGAGTCAGTTTTCAACACGTTACTATCACAATAACGAGGCCATAGCTCATCAGGGATCCTTCACAATCACCCTTGACAGGTCTATTAGAGAGTGAACTTCACATAAAAACACTGACTTTCCTGCACATTTCAAGCACAGTTTCTTTGTTGGAAAGAGGTCCTGTGAGCAAAAAGCATGTTTTCTTCTTTATTCTGTGAGCATGGGTTAGGAACCCAACAAAAAAACTGAAGTCCAAGTCACCCTGTCGCCAGGTAACAAGCTGTTTGACTTTGTCCAGGTTTGTTATGATTTCTGAACTACAGTGGAAAGATGAGTGGCATCTAAAAGAATGAGGATTATTACATATGTCAAAATTTGAGGAAGATTGCCTCTTGCTAAAGAACCAATTCAACAAGTCTATTACAAAATATAGGAATGAACTGATGAAAACTTATCTAGTACATCATGGGATCAGTGATCAATCTGAATAACGACCAGAATTTGGATTAAATTGGATTAAAATCCAATTTTTAATAACTGTAAAATTGCCTATCACCTAAAATAAGCCAAAATAAAAAAACAAAACAAAAACAAAAAACAAAAAACAAAACAAAACAAAAAAAAACTTGGCAAGGTTTTGTATTTTTAGCCTCTCTGAAATCTTGACTGAAATAAAATTGCTATAGTGGGTTGTGCTATTTTTTTTTTCATATTTCTCCCAAATACTCATTCATTTCCTGACATGGTAGAAATGTCCAGAAAGCAACATGGTCAAACAACCATTCATAAAAATAAATAAAAAATAATAAAAATAAAAATAAATAAAAATAAAAAAAAAATCAGTGTTCAATGGAATCAAAGAAGTTTCCTTACAAGGATTTTTAGTCTAGATGTTTTTAAATCACAAGACAAAACAAAAAACAAATCCAAATATTAAATACCAATGTGATAAAATAAACTGCAAAATTCTATAGCTCTAGTTAAGCCTACAAATGACAGTCTCCATGATCATGTATGACAGAAAATATCTATTCTATTTTCCATAGCTTACCTCAGGGTTGCTCCCCTGTAGAAGAAGAGGTTTAGGTTGATGCTGACTTTTCCTAATCCCTTTTGTAGAACGATTTTCCCCTTTGGATTCATCTGGATTAACTTCCTTGATAAACTGGTGGGCAACATCCAGTACATTGGACAATATTTGAGATTTTGTCTATTAAAACAAAAACAAAATATGACTGAAAAGTCCAGTATGTCAACCTAAGTAACTTAGATACATTAAATCATAGTTTTGTTATCCTATGATTACTAAAATCCAGTACATTTTATTTACCATTTCAAAATACAAATTGACTTTATATCGACCAATATAATAGTGACAGCTGCCATCTACTCAGGAGCTAGTATGGGCTCATACTATCCTAAGTATGTTAAAAACATATCATTGAATCTTCAAAAGTCAAGCATAACTATTTTTGTCTCTGTTTTAAGGATAAAGAAATGAAAGCTCAGATGGTTTAAATAACTTAGGCCTGGTCACATGGTGAGTGGGTGGCAGAGCCAGGAAATGACCCCAGGTGTGTATAATTCTAATGACTCATAGTCTTCCCACTATGTCAACCCCAAATAGAGAGATGTGTTATTTTTGAACAACACTGCTAAAAAACTAAATATAGCTAATCTAGTAGGAGCCTGAATAAGCAGTAATGAGCATCCCTTGGTGATAAAACATCTTTAGAAAATATTAACTATTCAAAAGTGCACACCAAGAAGTGCCTCTACCTGTAGGTTCCTAGTAAACTAGTTGTTCCTCATTTTGTATCTTTGCTCAGGAGTTTCACCCGCCAGGGAGACCTTCCCTTCTCTACCATCTTCTTTGCCTGGCACACTCCTACTTCTTCTAGATTTATCCTAAGTTACTCCCACAGGTCTAGGAACCTCTTTGCCCTCCTTCCTCTTGCTGTGGGAGGTGCCCATCCTCCATATTCTCTTCATACCCAAAGTAGATCTCTACTAGCCCATACAATATTGGTTTTTACAACACCTTTTGGTGTCTATCTATTCCATCATACCACAGAAATTCATGGAAGGAAAAAAAAAAAAAAACAAAAAACAAAAACAAAAAAAACTTGTCTTCTTAAATCCTTCTAAGGCTACCACAGAGCATGGCACATATAACATATGGTAAAAATAAGGTGGTGGGGGAGGGAGAGGGAAAGTTGCAGAATTAAAATAAATGACTGAGAAACAGAATTTAAAAAACCTCTCCATGTGCCTTCACAGTAGCTGAAAAGAACAGTCAACTCTTGGAAATTTTCTTTCCTAGAGTATCTTATATTTAAATATTAGTTTTCTCAAAAAAATTTTTTTAATTTAAAAAGTAAATATTACTTTTCTCAGTATTAAGACTGCATATGCCATATGTCATTTTTCTTATTTTTAAAATAAGCATTCAAGGGAAGGGAAAGATTCTATGATCCCCATTATGTAGACGAGGAAATCCAAGTTCATAAAACTTAGGTCGAAGCCAAATGGATCCAAAATTTTGGAGTTTAAGTTAGAACCAAGATCTTCCTTCTTCCAGCCTAAGTCCTTTCCTTTACTGAATTATGCTAATACAGATAATGTGTTTTACTTTCAATTTCCCGGGTCTTAAAATATATTAAATTTTTATGTCCACAGATATGAACATTTTTCCTTCCTTTACAAAAAAACTGTAATTATAATTGCTCATGCAGGGATCACATTTTTTAGTTTTTGTTTCTAACTTATTCTGCTTATTTTCATTTTTGACTAGGCATTACTAAATTGAAGGGAGAAAGAGAGATTCTTCTTTTACTTGTCTCATCCATTACCTACAATGTAGGGGTGGGAGGCACGTGAACCTTACAGAAACCAAACTTTTGAACAACAAAATTAGAAGTATTCTATAAGAGTAGAATTATAGAACACACTTAAAACATCTATCTCTTAATTAAGAGATATAAAATTTAACAAAATCATTAAGATTAGAAAGTTACCACAGTACTATAACATACTATATTACAATACCTTTAAGTTCCTAGGTATGTGAAAATGTACCATTTATATGTTAATGATTTGCAACTTCTTGTTCTCTAGATCCAATCTCCATACTTATTCTGGAGAAGAATCTACAATCTGGGTGGAGCTTATGATAATTTAACAGAATGTGAGAAGTAATGAATTTTACTGCTACTGGCAAGGTGCTAAGAAACTACCCCCTTTACTGTTCTGCAAGCTTGCTAGATGGATGTAGGGTGACCTCGGAAGTAACATATCCAAGAGGTGGTGCTACACATTAAAGTCCCCAAATCAAGAGAGAGGGAGATGTTTAAAAGAGATGTCTTAGAGATCCATGTTGAACTCTGGGTGAGTAAAAATTAAACTTTTACTGTTTAAGCCACTGAGGTTTGGGAGTTCTTTTTATACTTCAGCAAACATTATCCTAATATATATAGCCTCATATTTGGAACTACTCCTAACTGGGTATTCTGTTTCAGGGAGAGGAAAAAAGAAAAAATAAAGATGCTTTAAAGGTATTTCCTATTAAAAACACACATAAACATAGTATTTCTATGTCTTGCCAAAGTTTTCCTCTCCACTTGGAAAGGCTAGCTTTCCTATTATAATTCTATTTATCATATTAGACCAAGATCAAATGTTATCCAGTTCCAATATATCTCAATGGCATTATAAAAAATAGCTCAGAAGGGCAAATTATTTAATCTCTCTGAAATGAGTTTTCTTCCTCAACTAACTGCAGCAAAATTTACATATTTTCTATGTGCCCTTATAACTCCTTGCTTACATCAGTACTAGAGCTTTGCTCCTCCATGTGTAATCTATAAATCAGCAGCACCACCATAAACTGGAAACTTGCTAAAAATACAGAATCTCAGGTCCCACTCAGAACCACTGAATCAGAGTCTGCAGCTTACCATGTAACTTGAATGCTCATTAAGGTTTAAGAATCATGTGTCATACCATTCAGTTGCATTACAGTTAGTTGAATACATCTGTCTTCCCCTTCATGATTATGAATTCCTTGAGAGGGAGGACCATGTCTTATTCTGCCCTATCCATGCTTTATATCACCTTCTTTCGATTCTCCTCCCCGCAGCCCTATCTTTCACACTTTGCAACTAGAACATTGCTTGACACTGGTTAAGTACTTGAGAAATGTTGGTTGCATCAAATTTCACCGACTTACTGAGATAAAAATGACTAAAAATTCTATTTGAACATTCCTTCCTTATACCTAAGCTATCTAAGTCAGTGTCAACAGAGGCAAAATCAATGACACTGTTAATAACAGCATAATAGGGAAAATTGTTTATCCTTCTGATCCTATAAAACGAAGACAATATGTACCTTGCAGAGTTGTTGTGAAAAATATACATCCTGTATGAAAATCACCTACCACAGAGATGACATAAAGTAGTGCATCCAAATGATTGCTACCATTTTATCGAAATCACAATACACTACCTTTTCTGTAAGATAAATAGTTCAAATATCCCGAAAATAGAATTCAAAGGTGGGACATCTGACTGATAATAGTGAAGACGTCAGTAAATAATTCTATCTCCATAAAACAAATGATAGCTGGATAATAAATTTTTTAAAACTATTTCAGGGCTCTGAAGTCAACCAAAAGCAAACAAGATGTTGAGAAGTATTTACTCAAGGAAAAACTACTACAGCATTACTGAAGAGCAGCAAAAATCTATGGGTTCTTTAGATGGGGTTGCTCCTTTCTTCTATCTCCCTTCCCAAGTTGGTCAATGTTACTAGGGTAAGACTGAAGAGAGAGTGTGCTTGACTCCTGGCAGAGGGAAAAATCTTACAGTTATCAATGAACTAACAAATCTGGTTAAAAATGAATGAGGAAAAACTACAGCCCTGACAACTTGAGACTTTGGTCTCAATTAGGGTGAGCAATGGACTAGCCAAACATTTAATGGGATGATTCTGAAAAAAAGAGAAGGTTATAGAAGAGCTGCTTAAAAAATGGAAATCATAAAAAAGAATCAAATGAGAATTGTTTTAAGTTTTTATTTATTGATTGATGAGAGACACAGAGAGAGGCAGAGACATAGGCAGAGGAAGAAGCAGGCTCCTCTCAGGGAGCCTGATGTGGGATCGATCCCAGGACCTCAGGATCACGACCTGAGCCAAAGGCAGATGCTCAACCACTGAACTACCCTGGCGTTCTCCAAATGAAAATTCTTGATTATGACCTAAAAAGAATTTGAACAATTTGAAATGGAAAAAAAAAAAATCAGTGTACTTGAAGAAAGAGATAAATTATCTAATTTAAAAAGTAAAATGTAAAAGTTTAAAGAAAATGAAAACAGCCTTACAGATCTATGGGACATCATCAAGCAACCCATATACATTTAGTGAAGAGTATTAGAGAGAAATGAGAAGAAAAATATATATGAAAAAATTATGGCCAAACTTAAAAATTATTACTTTAAAAATCCAAAAAGCTCAACAAGCCTCAAGAAAGATAAATATACAGAGATCCCTACTTACCAAGACACATCATAACCAAACTACTGAAAGTCAAAGATAAACAGGAAAACTTGAAAGGGATGAGAAAAATTACTCATCACATATAAGAGCACATAAATATGAATAACAAATTGATTTTGCATCTAAATAAAACGGGAACCAAAAAGCATTAGAATGATACAAAGTGATGACAGGAAAAAAACTGCCAAAAATAATTCTATATTCAGGAAAACTATCCTTCAAAAATGAAAGCAAAGACATTCCCAAATAGACAAAGTAAGAGATAATTCATTACTAGCAGATGTGCCTTACAAGAAATACTAAAAAGAGGTTTTAAGGTTAAAGGTATTAAATCCACCAGAAGAGAGATAGATCCCCAGAAACACAATTATATGGATAAAAATAAAAAATATATTTAAATATTTCCTTTTTTCTGTTTTCAATTTATTTCAATAGCATAAAGTTATATATAGCAATAACACTGACACTATATTGTGAATTTATAACATTGATTTATAACATATAACCTACACAGAAAATGGGAAGAAAATAGAGCTAAAATAAAGCCAAGTTATAATATTTTACCATAGTCAGTATTAATGTGAAGTGCTATAAGATGTATATTGTAATACCTAGAACCACTAAATAAATACATGTTCATACACACACAGAGATACACAAATACCCAAAAAAGTAATTTTAATGGCACAATAAAAAAAAACTTTAACAGAAAAGAAAGTAGTAAGGAAGGAAAAAAAGACAAAGGCATAGAAAAAAAATAGCAACATGGAAGATGTAAATCCAATTACATCATTAATTACATTAAACATACCAACTGAGACAGAAACTGTCAGACTTGGCAAAAAAGAAAAAAAAAAAGTTCCAACAATATGCCATTGATAAGAGCCTGACTTTAGATTCAAAGACAAATAGATTAAAAGCAAAAAGGTAGAAAATATATACCTTGAAATTAATAATCCTAAGAGAGCTGCAGTGGCTATATTAACAAGGCAAAAAATAGAATAGGACAAAGAGGGATATTTCATAATAATGAGTCAATAAACAGAAAGTTATATTTATGATCATTTATATCTATAACAATTATATATGTAACCAAAGAACCACAAAATACATGAAGCAACAGCACATACAATTAAAAGGAGTAAAAGCAGCTGCTTGGGTGATTCAGTTGATTAAGTGTCTGCCTTAAGCTCAGGTCATGATCTTGGAGTCCTGGGAGGAGTCTCAGAATCAAGTTCTCATTGGGCTCCCTGCTCAACAGCATCTGCTTCTCCCCTTCCCTCTGCTCTTCTCCCCACTTATGTGCTATCTCTTTCCTTCCCTCTCTCTCTAGCACTTGTGCTCGTTCACTCTCTCAAAATAAATAAATAAAATCTTGAAAAGGAGTAAAAGCCAGTTAAAAAATACAATTAGAAATTTTAATTCCCATCCTCAGAGATTAATGAAATAGGTAGGCAGAAAATCAGTAAGGATGTAAGAAACTTAAACACCACCATGAAGTAATTTAATCTAAGAGACATTTAAAGAAACCTTAACCTCACAGCAACAAAATATGAATTCTTTCAAGCTCATATGGGACATTCTTAAGATAGACCATACATGCTCCACATAAAACAAGTATTAATAAATTGTAAGTATTGAAAGCATATAAAATATGTTCTCTGAGCAACCTGGATGGCTCAGCGGTTTAGCACTACCTTCAGCCCGGGGTGTGATCCTGGAGACCCTGGATCAAGTCCCAATTCGGACTCGCTGCATGGAGCCTGCTTCTCCCTCTACTTGTGTGTCTGCCTCTCTCTCTCTCTTTCTCTGTGTCTCTCATGAATAAACAAATAAAATATTTTTTTAAAATATATGTTCTCTGACCTCAGCAACAAAAAAAAAAAAAAATTAGAAATCGGCAACAATTTTGGGAAATCACAAAATATTTATAAATTGAGAAATTTCCTTCCAAGTAACTGTTAACAAAAAATAAATCAGAAGGGACATTAGTAAATAATCTTGAGTTGATTATAAAGGAAGCATAACAAATCAATAAGATACAGTGAAAGCTGTGGATAGACTGAAATTTATAGCTTCAAATGGTTGTTTTAGAAAGGAAGAAGATCTAAAATCAATTATTCTAATCTAATCCTCACTCAAGAAAGTAGGGAAAAATAATGAAAGTAAAAAAGTTCAAAAGTAGGTAGGAATCAGAAAATAAGGATCAGAATCAATAAAATAATTTTTTTGAAAAAAAATCAATAAAACTAAAATGAGGTTTGTTAAAAAGACTTAAAAACCTCTAGCTAAACTGATCCCAAAAAAGAAGAGTAAAATACAAATTAGCAAAATCAATAATGAAAGGAAGAACATTAGTATAGACCTATAGATATTAGAGGATTATAAAGGAATCTAAAACCTTATGCCAATAAATAAGACAACTTAGATTGAATGCGTAAATTCAATGAAAAACACAAATCACCAAAACTTACTTATGAACTAACAGAAAATCAGAATAGAACAGTAGGGTAAAGAAACTGAGTAATTCAAAATCTTTCCCTGAAAAAAAAAAAAAAATTCCCAGACTCAGATTGTTTTACTGGTAAAGTCTACCCAACAACTACAAAAAGAGGAGGAAATACTTCTAAACTCATTTATGAGGACAATACAACCCCAATACCAAAGTAGACAACCATATTCCAGGAAAAAAATTAAAAACTACAGACTAATATCCCACAGGAACTTAGATATAAAAATCTTTCACAAAATATTAGCAGATCTGTTCCACTAGTATATAAATTATGAATCACGACCAAGTAAAACTATATCCAGTAACGAATTCTTAGCAGGACATCTAAAAATCAAGCATTGTAAAAAGGCATATTAATAAAAGACAAAACAACATGATCATATCAATAAAAACAGGGAAGAAGCAGCAGCAAGGAATACAAAGAGACTTCCTCATGGTAAGAGCATCTATGAAAAACCTATAGCAAACATCACAATTATTGGTAAAAAGACTAAATGTTTGCCCTAAATCAGAAACACAGCTGGGATGTGTTTGTCACTCCTATTTAACATTTACCAGTAGCTATAATTAACACAATAAGACAAGAAAAAAAATTAAAAGTACCTACATTAAAAAGGAAGAGATAAAACTATTTTACTCATACAGGATATGATCCTGCATGTAGAAAATCCTAAGGTATCTAAAACAAGCAAACAGACAAAACAAAAAAATGAAAAACAAAAAAACAGCTACTATAATAAGTGAGTTTATCAAGATCAATATTCAAAAATCAATTTTATTTGTATATCCTAGCAATGAACAACCCAAAAATAAAATTAAGAAAATAATTACACATAGTAACATCAAAAAGAATACTTATGAAATTATTTAACAAAAAAAAATTATATGAGTTTAACACTAAGAAGTAAAAACACTGATGAGAAAAATTAAATAAAATTTAAATGTTATAGACGGAAAGACTCAATATTATTAAGATGGCAATTTTCCCCAAATCAATTTGTATGCCACATAAAATCTTTATGAAAATATTATCCTGTTATGTATATGGACACAATGAGATGTCATCTCACACCCGTTTGGATGGCTACTATCAAGAAAACAAAGGATAACAAGTGTCGGTGAGCAGGGGGAGAAATTAGAACCCTTGTGCACTATTAATGGGCTTGTAAAATAAAGTTCAGCTGCTATAAAAAAATGAAATTTCTTCAAAAAATTAAAAATAGACTTAACATATGATCCACTGGGCAGCCCAGGTGGCTCAGTGGTTTAGTGCCACCTTCAGCCCAGGGTGTGGTCCAGAAGACCCGGGATCAAGTCCCATGTCGGGCTCCCTGCATGGAGCCTGCTTCTCCTTCTGCCTGTGTCTTTGCCTCTCTCTCTCTCTTTCTCTCTCTGTCTCTCGTGAATAAATAAATAAAATCTTAAAAAAAAAAAACATATGATCCACCAATTCCATTTCTACATGCATATTCAAAGTAATTGAAAGTAGGGTCTCAGAGAGGTATCTACATATCCATACTCATAGAAGAACTATTCATAATAGCCAAGAGGTAGAAATAACCTAAGCATCCATCAATGCATGAATACATAAACAAAATGTGGCATATATACATGCAATGAAATACCACTCAGCCATAAAAAAAAAAAACCTGACATATGCTACAATGCAAATGAACTTTGAGGAAATTATGCTAATTGAAATAAGCCAGACACCAAAGATAAATATTGTATGATTGCACTTATATTAAGTTCCAGAGTAGTCAAAGTAGCCTAATTAATACAAACTAGAATGCTGTTTCATGGGTATATTTTAGAAAACAGCTTGGTATTTCCTTAAAAAGTTAACAAATACTTACCTTAGGAGTCAACAATTCCAGTCCCAGGTATTTACGTAAGAGGAATGAAAACAGTCTACACAAAGATCTGTACATAAACACTCATAACAGCATTATTTTATAATGATGCCGGAAGCTAGTTATCAATTAATTTATCTTTTAGTCCAAATTCCTTTTATGTTGTAGCCCAAACTCCAAAACACCAAAAACCTAAACAATGCCTGGATAAACAATATGATACATCCGCACAATGGAATATTATTTAGCATTAATAAGGAATGAACTCCTGAAAAGGACTTGCAATAATATGGAAAAACCTTATGGTAAGTGAAAGAAGTCAGACACAAAAGATTGCCTAGGAATGATTCCATTTGTATGAAATTTCTAGAAAAGGTAAATCTATACCATCAGAAACCAGACCAGTAGTTGCCTGGAGCTAGAAGTGAGAGCAAGGGATGATTGCAAAAAAAGTACCAGAAAGTTTTTTGTTGTGATGGAAATGTTGTAAAAACTCAATTGTGGTGATTCTTGCACAGGTTTGTAAATTTACCTTAAAAATCATTGAATTGTACACTTACAATGTGAATTTCATACTGTGTAAATTAAGCTTCAAATAAAAAGAGTTTGGACTAAAAAACAAATCAATCGACAAGGAGCTTCCTGCATCACTAGGTCTAACTGCAGCGGAGACTTGTATTAAGGTGAATATTCAGTTTCTGGAATGCCACTTTCTACTTACTTTCTCCCTGACCTATGCGTGCTCCTGCCCACCACCCCACCATGGGAGACACAATCACTCAACACATTTCTGTCCTCTGGGCTATGGGTCAGTGGACAAGAAAGTAAGCACCTCGTCTTCACTGAATTCATGAGAACTTAAATTTGGAATCAAGAAAGCAATGTTCGTTCTCTCCATCACTGATGCTGTATTATCCAATTCATAATTTGTTAATTATAAGAAAAGAATAAAGCAGATACACTGGAAAGAAATAAAGTTTGAAAGTGGAAGAAGTCTGTCTTGGCTCTCAACAGCTTTCCAATTTCCAGTCCTGGTTCTGAATATGACTCAGCAGCATCACCCCTACTCCCATGCAATGAGAGACATCTATGAGGCCTTCAGCAGCAAGAAACTATTCTTTTTATTTCCAAACTAATGCAAAAAGACTTAACTAATGTGAGGATCAGTGCTTCTTAACTGGGGCAAGGAAATTGGAAAGTGTGGGGAAGTGTTTTTTGGTTTTCACACTCATTGGAGAGCATTACTGGTATTTAGTGGGTGAGGTTTAATGAGTCTTCTGAAATCTGAAGAATGGTGTAGCTCAAGAAGAAAAGGTCCTGCCCCAAATACTCAAGAGAATCCTCACTGAGAAATAGCTAACATAGACCTAGCCCTCAATTAGCAACATTGTTAAAAATTACAGAAACTCAGTAAAAATAAATCATAATGCCACCATATTAAAAAAAATCAAGAAACAGACATTCCTTCCAGTTAACAAGTAGTAATTCACAGGGGTAACCACTGTTAATAGTTTGGTATATACCCCTGCCGTGTTCTGTCTCTGCTTAGATGGACATATCTAGATGTGTAACACAAAACACATTTTCACTTAATAGTTTGACAACTATCATCTTAATAAGTAACCCATGAATAAGAATGTTATTGTTACAAAACATTTAACATAGAAAACTATGCATATTAAGTATCAAACACTGTGCCCTATCAATAAGATGTTATCAAATTTTAAAATTCAAAGATAATTATATTTCCATCTTCCAAATATGAAAACATAATATGTAACAGTACTATTAGGTATCAACAGAAAAGGGAGGGGACTGAAAATGAATAAAATTACCTGTACAACTTTTCTACATGCTAAAAATGTTTAAAAATCAAACCAAAACAGCCTTCAGGGCAGATAGTAAATCATATATCTCACTGTAGGATAGAAGCTTAAACTAAAGCCAAAGAATGTGATTTACTGCCAGCATTTCCAGATTCCCCCCATCCTTCACTATACTGCGTGATGGTAGGATTTCATCTGGTAACTGTTCTAAATTCTCACCTGAACTTTTTTCTCCCTAGAATGATATTATCTTTCAAATTACACTCTAGAAGAATTCATCACTCTGACAATGTATCATTAATCAAAAGTAAAGAGGGTTGATATTTTATAGCATTTTGAAGTAGATGGCACCTTGTAGAAGTTTAGGTCCAAGAGTAAAAGTTTTAGTTTAGTTAGAAAAACGATCTACTTTATGGTGCTGTCAATGCTTCAAAACTCTTAAGTACCATCATTATCCCAAACTCTAGCTATCCAGCAATAAATATTAATAATCATGTTGACATAGCCATGCCCCTTTATGTGATCCAGAAGTTTCAGCTCAAAGAAATTCACACTTAATTTAGATCTATGTTACTTCCTAAATTTGGGCGGGGGGGTGGGGGGGGGGGACTGGGATGTCTCTCTTTCATGGTGTTAAAGTCCATTGATTTTCTGGGTGCAAAATTTTAGAACAGATTTATGGCAACCACAGGCTTTTATTAAAACCTGTTATTTCATCTGTATTTGGTAGGCAAATACACACAAATACAGAGATACACACATATGAACACTGAGAAAAACTTGTATGCTGCAGAACTTAAGATCCATTATGAAATTCATTGGTTGCAGTGACTGCTGAATATGGGTGGAACTTGGATAGCTTTTAACTATAAAATTATTTCAGAAAGACCAAATTACGCACTAAGGGGAACTTAAAAAGTATATATGTTATATGTTACATAATTTTTTTTGGCCTGGCTTTTGAGAAAACACTTTCCTCCCATATTGGGAATATTTTCCCACGTACAGCTTGTTCTGGTTTCTTTGATGTGAATTACCTCATATGCAAATGGTAAATAAGGGAATGATGTCAGTAGAACTGTGCAGTTTTATTGATTCTTAAGTTTTTCTTTTCCAGCACATTACTGTTTTGAGACAATCATGGGCAAGCTGTCTCACAAGCAAAGCCAAAACCTTAGCAATATAGGAAGATCTTAGGTAAAAAGATGAAAATCTCTAATAAAGCCTCCTCTTTGGACAGAACTATTTTAATGGCTTTAACTACCATGCATTCCATTATGTGAAGCTATCTGGAAACCAATGTGAGTGCAGATAAAAAAGCTGATTTAAAACAATGGGTTGATAAAGGGGGCAATAGTTTAATTCAGATTTTTCATTTTGTTGAAAATGATGTCTGTTAGAAATGAATTGTTACCAGGATCTACAACGCAGAGAAGGAAGTGCAAGTCTTTAAGATGTGTGTGTGAAAGTTACTATAGAATTATTAACTATTTTTGTTAGAGCTCGTTAAAAAGTGCAATAGGATTTAAGTGGCCTTCCCCTAACTAATTTTCCCTGAGTTAGGTGGATGATTTTCCAGAATGGAAAGTTTCTCAGAAATCATATATCATGTTATGGTAGAAACACACGGACAATGAATAACTATAATTTATAGTAAAATAAAGTTTTTCATTAAAAATCAGAAAAACATTTAAGATTTATTTATCCAAAGAAACTTCTCCAGATTATTTTGTCTATATATTTCTCTTTATACATTGCATTAAATACATTCATGATGATAGTATAAGGACCTCGCTAACTAAAGTTAACAATAACAAATCAGTTTAAATCTCTCTAAATTGGGGGATGCCTGGATAGCTCAGCAGTTGAGCATCTGCCTTCAGCTCAGGGCATGATACTGGGATCCAGGATCAAGTCTCGCTTTGGGCTCCTTACAGGGAGCCTGCTTCTCCTTCTGCCTATGTTTCTGCCTGTGTGTGTGTGTGTGTGTGTGTGTCTCATGAATAAATAAATAAAACCTTTTAAAAAAATCTCTCTGAGTTGGGAGATACATAGAAAAGAAGGACTAGTAACTACAACAAGCAGATAAACTCCTCAAATTATCATGATCTGTGATAAGATGCAATAAACCCATGGGGGCACCTGGGTGGCTCAGTAAGTTAAATAGTCGACTCTTAATTTCAGCTCAGGTCATGATCCCAGGATCCCAGGATAGAGCCCAGGATCTGGCTCCCTGCTCAGCAAAGAGTCTGCACTATGATTCTCTCTCTCACACCCCCTCATTCCTTCCCACCACTCAGCACTCTCCATGTATAAAAAATAAGTCTTAAAAAAAAAAAAAAGAAAAAACACGATGCAATAAGCCCATTAAATTTATACTTAGTAAAAACATTTTTTGCAAAGTAAAAATGTACTTATAAAAACACGTTAAGGGCACCTCCGCTGGCGCAGCGGTTTAGCGCTGCCTGCAGCCCGGGGTCTGATCCTGGAGACCTAGGATCGAGTCCCGCGTCAGGCTCCCTGCATGGAGCCCGCTTCTCCCTCTGCCTGTGTCTCTGCCTCCCAGTCTCTCTCTCTCTCTGAATAAATAAATTAAAAAAAAAAAAAGTTAAGTTTAAACATCCTAATCGATTAAACAAAAATGAAAAAAAAAAAAAAAGCTTTCTCTCTTAATTCTCCCACATTATCAAAATATATCTTCTATTCTTGAGGCACCTGGGTGGTACAGTCAAACATCCAACTCAAGTTTTGGCTCAGGTCGTGACCTCAGTTTCCTGAGATGAAGCCCAGCATTGGGTTCTGTGCTCAACACATCTGCTTGGTACTCTCGCTCTCCCTCTGTCTCTTCCCACCTCCACCCCCTTCACTCTCAAACTCTCTAAATAAATAAATCTTAAAATATATATATGTACACACATATATATGATATATATATATGATATATATATATATATATCTTCTATTTCTATAGAGAATTGTTATTTTACTTGTCTGATGAATGCATCTTTACAGATTGTCTTAGTTCAAATCTGTTCCCTAAAAATAGGCTTTACCATAGAGTCAACTCTGCATTCTCTATGAAAGTTGAAGAAGGAAATATCCATAAATGATTTGATCAAAGGTTTCATCTAGTGTTAGGAAACAAAAGAAAGAGAAAAAAAAGTTAACTTTAGGTCAGCTAGAAAGGCAGAGAAGCAAAGATGGGAATTTCCATATAGTATAAACTGGAAAATAAAAACAATTTGAGCAAAAGTTCCCATATAAAAACATAAAGAAACAGTAGAAAACTAAATATTTACAGGGTGAAAGAATGTTGCAACGGGGGAACTCACAACAGAATCATGTTTTAAATACAGTTCTGCTCATCATAGTTCTAAAAACAGATATGGTATTTGCATGAGTGGTACAAAAATATCAATGGTATAAAAAACTGCTTATTGCAAGCTAGATAAAAATCAAATTCTGGAAGTGTGAAATTCATGTGGCTGAAATTTATTGCTTATTCTAGCATCATTTAAGTATAACTTTAAGTAGAACTTAAAGGACCTTTGGATTTACCTTTCCTCTAAAAGTTTAATGAAAACCACAGATTTTATTAATCAAAGATTTATGTATTGGTATTCCCCCTTGACACATAAAGAGATAATAAAAATAAATCAGGACCTGGACACATGCTCCTGATTATAAATGCAGTTTACTGAAAGAGCAGTTCAAGACAGCTGTGCAGGAAGATCCTGACCTCACCTCGCCTCCATGGACACACCAAATCTACAGCTACATATAGATCAATTCCCCCTAAAAAAGATGTAAAAACTAGCTGAACAAAGGCAAAAAGGGCCACATTGAGACAGGTAGGAGAAACAGAGATGTAGTGTTGCCAAAATCCTCACCCTTGGCACATAGACCAACAACCAGGAGGGATCTCACAACTATGGGGTTTTTCCCTAAGGATTGAGGGGCTCATAACCACATCAGGCATCTCAGCCCCTGGGACTTACACCAGAGAGATGTACCCCCAGAATGTCTGGCTTCAAAAACCAATGACACTTGCATCCCTGAGATCCAAAAGATTATGGGAATAGAAAGTTCATTCTTAAAGGGCTTGTATGCAGACTCACCCTAAGACTAGCATAAAAGCAGCAGTTTGAAAAGCACCTAGGCCATTTGTGAAAAACATTCATCAGCTAATCTTCAGGTATCTCTTAAAAATACAGGAGTCTGGTAGGACTTTCTGTGGAGAAGGAAGTAATGGCAGGCATTATTTTTGTGCTCCTTCTACCTTATTAGCACTGGCAGGCTTGCTCTACCCCTCCCCCACCCCCACACTCATGGCCCTGCTGACATCAGCAGGCTTTCCTCTCCTGCACTCTGCCTTGATGAAGCTGGCAAGCTTTCCCTGCTCCCTTACACTCCTGTGGTCTTAGTATACTGAGCCCACCCGTAAGCTTTCCCACCTATAGCCGGTGGGCTTGTCCTAATCCCATGCTCCCTATAGCCCCCCCCATTGGTCAGTGAGCTTACCCTGGTGCTAGATTCTCCTATGGCCCCGCTGAAGCCAGTAGGTATGCACAGTCGACACAGGAGATGCCCCTTGAACACCTGGCCCTGGTAACCTGGCTCTGTGCCACAGGGCCTCATAGGACCAAAATAATCAAAGAGGGTCTTGGCAGGCTGTCAACCCTATGGCATGGCACAGAAAACAGAGTGAAACATGGTCTTTTTGTGGGGAAAAAAAAAAAAAAAAAAAGCCTATTTACTTGTCCTGAAGCTTTAGCCTGAAGGGTAGGCTTCAGTTTACCACACATATAGAAGCTATGGAGGAGCTCTCAGGGAATGTAGGCTGGGGGATGCTAGCTTTGTGCTCTCCCTTGACCTTGCTACAGCTCACTAATATCTCCCAGAAAGGAGTTTATATGCTCATCTGGATCCTTGATTTTTACAAATGCCATGGAGACAGGTCTGAATTGCCTGGTCTGGAGGCCAGCAGGGATTGCAAATGTGGTTCCAAAGGCCTGTATATATATTTGCATATCTAAAAGCTGCTGCTTGAGGGCATGGGTTCATATAGGCCTGAAACTAGGTGCTGGCTGAGACCCCTCCCTTTGGACTGGGAAGGCTGGAAACAACCTCAACAACTAGGATTGATCAGGAATAAATCAGATTGCTTAAATAATTATAATGGTTCAAAAAAACCAAGAATGAAAGCAAGATTGAACAGTAAGGTTTCTTGTCTTCACAAGGTCACTTAAGAGAGGTAAATGGGAGAGGTAGCTATTTCATCTAAAACATAGATACAGGGATCCCTGGGTGGCGCAGCGGTTTGGCGCCTGTCTTTGGCCCGGGGCGTGATCCTGGAGACCCGGGATCTAATCCCACGTCGGGCTCCCGGTGCATGGAGCCTGCTTCTCCCTCTGCCTGTGTCTCTGCGCCTCTCTCTCTCTCTGTGACTATCATAAATAAATAAAAATTTAAAAAAATAAATAAATAAATAAAACATAGATACAAACACAGAGAAAAAAGCAAGTCGAGGAAACAGAGGAATATGTTCCAAACAAAAAGAACAAAATAAAGCCACAGTAAAACACCCAACAGAATATAAACAAGTAATTTACCTGATAAAGAGTTCAGAGTAATAGAAAGATGCTCATCAAATTCAGAAGAAGAATGGATGAATACAGTGGAAACTTCAACAAACAAATAAAGTACCAAACAGAACTTAAGAACTGAAGAATACAATAACTGAACTGAAAAACACAACTGAGGGGTTCAAGAGCAGACTAGATAAAGAAGAAGAATGGATCAGAAATCTGAAAGACAGAGCAGTGGAAATCACCCAAATAGAGAAGCAATGACAATGACTAAAACAAATTAAATATAGCTTAAGGGACATATACAACAACATCAAGCAGAATAATAACATTCTCCTTCTTCTGAAGGACAAGAGAAAGAAAAAAAAAATGCAAAAAACTTTTTTTTTTTTTTTTTTTTTTTTTTTTGGCAAAAAACTTATTTGAAGAGAGAATATCTCAAAGTTTCCCTAACCTGAGAAGGAAACATCTATAGATCCAGGAAGCACAGAGTTCCAAAAAAGATAAATCCAAAACATTCTGTACCAGACATACTATAATTAAAATGTCAAAAGTTACAGAGAGAATCTTAAAAGCAGCAAAAGAAAAACAACTTTCTATGTATAAGAGAACCCCCAAAATACTATCAACTAATTTTTTAGCAGAAATTTTTATAGGCCAGAAGATAATGCCATGATATATTCCAAGTACTGGAAGGAAAAAAAAGTTCCATCCAAGAATACTCTAACTGGAAAGGCTCACACTCAGAATTGAAGAGGAAAAATTTTTCAAACAAGCAAAAGCCAAAGTCCATCATACTAAACTGGCCTTACAAGAATTGCTAATGAGACTTCTTTAGGCTGAAAATAAAATACACTAAAGAGTAACAAGAAAACATATGAAAGTAAAAATCTCACTGAAGAAAATATACAATAAATTTAGTAGATTTGCCACTTATAAAGCTAGCATAAAGGTTAAAAGGTAAAAGTAGTAAAATTAACTACAATAATTAGTTAAGAGATTTAGAAAATAAAAAGTTGTAAATTATAGCATCAAAAACAAAATATACTGGGAGGAGAGTAAAAATTTAGTTTTAGAATGTATTCAAACCTAAGTTGCTATCAACTTAAAACAGACTGCCATATATATGTGTGCACATTCATATAGATATATACACACATGCATACACATAGAGACTGTTACACGTGAACTTCATGGTAAGCACAAAGCAAAAACCTACAGGAGACATACAAAAGATAATGAGAAAGGAATCTAAACATAACACTAAAGAAAGTCATCAAAACACAAAGGAAGAGAGTAAGTAAAGAAGAAAAGAACAGAGAAAAACTACAAAAGCAGCCAAAGAACAGCCAAATGTCAGTAACCACATAGTTATCAATAATCTCCAATCAAAAGACAAAGAATGATTGGATGGATTAAAAAAAGATATGCTGCTGGGATGCCTGGGTGACTCAGCAGTTAAGCATCTGCCTTGAGCTCAGGGCCTGATCCTGGAGTCCCAGGATCCAGTCCCACGTCAGGCTCCCTGCATGGAGCCTACCTCTCCCTCTGCCTGTGTCTCTGTCTCTCTCATGAATAAATAAATAAAATCTTAAAAAAAAAAAGAAGCTATGTTGTCTACAAGAGACTCCCTTCAAAACGAACAACATACACAGACTGAAAGTGAAGGGATAGAAAAGATATTCCACACAAATGGAAATGAAAAAAAAAAAGCTGGTGTATGTATACTTAGATAAAATAGACTTTAAAACAAAAACTGTAATAAAATACAAAGAAAGGCATTACATAATAATGAAGAGGAAAATCCAACAAGAAAGATAATATTTGTAAATATTTATAAATGCAATATTGGAGCACCTAAATATACAAAGTAGATATCAGCAGACCTAAAGGAAGAAATTGACAGTGATAAAATAATAGGGAATTTTAATGCCCCACTTACACCAGTGGATAGGTCATCCAGATAGAAAATCAATAAGGAAACATTGGCCTTAAATGAAACATTAGACTAGATATATTTAATAGGTATACACATAACACTACATCCCACAGCAACATAATAAACGTTCTTCTTAAGTGCACATGGAATATTCTCCAGGATAGATCACGTTGGGACACAAAAGAAGTCTCAATAAATTTAAGAAGACTAAAATCATAACAAGCATTTTTTTTCCAACCAAGAAGTATAAAACTAGAAATCAGTTATAAGAAAAATAACTGAAAAAATCACAAATATATGGATATTAAAAAGCATGCTATTGAACTGATGGGACAATAATAAAAATCAAAGAGAAACTCAAAAAATACCTTGAGACAAGTACAAATTGAAATAAATATTCCAAAAAACTATGAGATGCAGCAAAAGAAGTTCTAAGAGGGAAGTTCATAGTGATGCAGGGGTACCTCAAGAAAAAACAAAAGATATCAAATAAATAATCTAACTTTTACACCCAAAGGAACTAGAAAGTATATAAAGGAAGCCCAAAATTAGTAGAGTGAAGAAAAAAATAAAGATCAAACAGAAATAAATGAATAGAGAAAAAAAAAACAGTTGAAAAGATCAATGAAACTAAAAGCTGGTTCTTTGAAAAGATAAACAAAATTAGTAAACCTTTAGCTAGAATCACCAAGAAAAAAAAAGGACACTTAAATAAGTGAAATAAAAAATTAAACAGAAGATACAACTTATCCAACAGATATGCAAAGGATCATAAGAGAATACTATGAATAATTTACACTAGCAAATTGGACAACCTAGAAGAAATGGATAAATTTCTAGAAACATACAGTCTTCCAAGATTAATCATGAAAAAAATAGAAGATCTAAATAGATTACTAGAAAAAGAAGGTTGAATCTGTAATTTAAAAACTCCCAACAAACAAAAGTCTATGACCAGAAGGCTTCATAGATAAACTACCAAACATTCAAAAAAAATTAATACCTATCCTCATTCTTCTAAATTATTGAAAAGGAAGGAATACCCTCAGACTCATTTTATGGGATATTGCCCTGATACCAAAATTACACAAGGACACTACAAAAAAAGAAAATTACAGTCTAATATCCTTGGTTAACATAAATCCAGAATTTCTCAACAAAATATTGCAAACCAAATTAAACAACACATTAAAAGGATCATATAACATGATCAAGTGGGATTTATTCCAGGGATGCAAGAATGGCTCAACATCTGCAAATCAATCAACATGATTCACTGCATTAACAAAATGAAGGATTAAAATCATGATCTTCTTAACAGATGCCAAAAAAAAGTACTTGACAAAATTCAACATCCGTGTATAATAAAAACTATTAACAAAGTGAGTATAGAAAGAAAGTATTTCAACACAATAAAGGTTGTCTATGACAAACCCACAACTAACAAAATAGTCAATGGTGAAAAGCCGAAAGCTTTTCTTCTAAGATTGGGAAAAAGACAAATATGCCCATTCTTACCACTTTTAATGCACATACCACTGGAAATCCTAGCCACAGCATTAGGCAAGAAAAAGAAGCTGAAGGCGACCAAATTGGAAACGAAGAAGTAAAATGGTCACTAGATGCAGATGACATAACACTATATATAGAAAATCCTAAAGATTCCACCAAAAAAACTAATGAATTAGTCAGAACTAATGAATTTAGTAAGATAAAAAATCAATATACATAAAGTAAGATACAAAATCAATATACATAAATCCATTGTGTTTCTATACGCTAATAACAAACTGACAGAGAAATTAAGAAAGGAATCCTTTTTAGAATTGCATGAAAATGAATAGAAAACTTAGGAATAAATTTAATCAAGGAAGTGAAAGAACTGTACACTGAAACCTAGAAAACACTGATGAAAGAAATTGAAGAGGACACAAATACATGGAGATACTCTGTGCTCATGAATTAAAATAATTAATATTGTCAAAATGTCCACGACCCAAAGAAATCTATAGATTCAATGTCATCCTCATCAAAATATCAATGAAAGTTTTTATGGAATTAGAACAAATAATTCTAAAATTCATATAGAACAACAAAAGACCCTGTATATCAAAAACTTGACATTTATCAAAGCAATCTTAAGAACAAAGTTGGATATATCATGCTTTCTAACTTCAAACTATGCTACAAAGCTAAAATACCAAAATGGCATGGTATTGGCATTAAAATAGACCTGTAGATGAGATAAAACAGAAGAGAGAGCCCAGAAATAAACCCACGCATATATGGTCAATAATTTACGACACAGAGTCAAGAATATACAAGGGGTAAGGACAATCTCTTTAATAAATGGTGTTGGAAAAACTGGATAGTCATATGGAAAAGTACGAAACTAGACCATTATCTTACACCATACACAAAAATTAACTCAAAATATATTAAAAACTTGAATTTAATACCTAAAGCCATAAAACTCCTAGAAAAAGATATAGACAGTAAAATCTTTGACATAGTCTTGGTTTTAAATTTTTTATTATGATCCCAAAAGCAATAAGAAATAAGTGGGACAACATCATACTAAAATGCTACTGCACAGCTAAGGAAGCTATCAGCGAAATGGAAAGGCAACCTTCTCAATGGGAGAAAGTATTTGCAAATAATATATCCAATAAGACACATTAATATCCAACAAGGGATAAATATATAAAGAATTCAAACAACTCAATAGCAAAAAAAAAAAAAATACAAACAAACAAAAACAAAGAATCTGATTAAAACATGGGCAGATGATCCAAGCAGCCATTTTTCCAAAGACCTGCAGATAGCTAAAAGAGCACATGAAAAGATATTCAACATCACTAATTATCAGGAAAAATGCAAATCAAAATCACAATGACATATCCTCTCACATCTGCTACAATGGCTGTTATTAGAAAGACCAGAAACAAGTGTTGGTGAGGGTGTAAAAGAAAGGGAATCCTCACACACTGTTAGTGGAAATGTAAATTGGTACAGCCACTATGCAAAACAGTATTTAGGTTCCTTTAAAAATTGCAAAGAGAACTACCGTATCTTCTGGCTATTCCACTTCTTGGTATTTATCCAAAGAAAATGAAAACAGTAATTTGTAAAGATATATGCACCCCTATATTCACTGCAGCATTAAAAACAATAGCCAAGATATGGAAACATAAGTGTCTACTGATAGATGAATGGATAAAGATGATGCGGTGTATACACACATAGATGTACATGTGTATGTACGTATATATAATATTATACACACAGTGGAATACAGTCAGTCATAAAGAAGAAGGAAATCTTGCCATTTGTGAAAATATGGATGGGCCTTGAGAGTTTATGCTTTACATGGACAAATACTGTATGATTTCACTTACATCTAGAACCTAAAAAACAAAACAAAGGACAAGCAAAATAAAACTCATAAATACAAAGAACAGATTGGTGGTTAACAGAGGGAAGGGGGTTGGGTAAAATGGATGAAAGTGGTTAAATGCATGGTGACAGAACTTACTGTGGTGATCACTTTGTAGTGTATACAAAAATGGAATTATTTTGTACACCTGAAACTAGTTTGATGTTATATACCATTTTATCTCAATTTCAAAAGAATCAATACAAATGAATGTGGCTTACTATTCAGTAGATAGTAAATATTAAGTAAAACTAATCTGGACTCAGTATTTAATAGTGTCACAAAGTGATGTGAAAATCATGAAATAAAACACATTTAATGCAGGAAAAATATTTTAAGACAAGGCAATAAAGAATATATATAAAAGAAAACATGTCAGAAATTTTTAAATCATTTGGTATTCAGAAAGATAATAAAATAGGATCTTGGTCTAAACAATTGTGACTTTCAAGTTTTATTAGCAACATTAAAAAATTCTATTTAGAGAGCCAGAATAGCAACAAAAAAATAACACAGGAAATTCACACCTGCAATCTTTCTATTTGCAGTTTTGATGCCATATAATTATGCACTATATTAATTATCTTGGCAAGTACTTACTATTGTTTTCAACTAATATTACATGTATAATGCATCCAGATGAGTTAGCTGCTTTTCAGTAATTACTCATATTTGAGCTACATGAGAAAGAAATGATTTTATACACAGTGCTCTGAATAACAGATTTTTAGGCAGAGCAGAAAAACACACTAACAAAAACAATCAATAATTCGTCATATTTTGTTTTTGTATATAGTAATGCTATTATGTAACAACTGAACAATTTTTATCCTATAAAGAACAATGAACCTAAAATACCATAGAACTTGTCAGGTTCCATGAAAACACTTTAAGAACATTACTAGCACCTGCAAATTAAAAACACTTCTCAAATATCCAACAACAATGGGATTGATTAAAGGTTCAGACAATTGGGTTAGAATAATGATCTTTATGGTCCCCTCCAAAATTGGGATTCCATTATTCTCCATTTGGACAATGAGAAAGTCTGTATTTCTCTAAAATTTTACTTCACTGGTTTTTCACATGAGCCTCCTGAAATCTATATTACTATAATAATTTTGAAAATAGCCCTACAAACAAAAGTAAACTTTTAATTAATTCTTTAGATTCATTATCATTCATGTACTTTGTTTTCTAGGTTCTAAATTTAGATGGTGTAGTAACTGTGTTGAATTTCTCCAAATACTCTATCCTAATAAAAACTAATATACGGAGGGCCTGCTATAAGCAGAATATTTTTATATTTATTGTCTTTTTATCTGATCCTCACAACAATCCTGCAAGTTTCTGAGCTTGCATATATGAGTTGTTATCTTAAAGATTTCCTTAGCATAAATGTTACAGAAACACCCTTCCCTTTGAGATTGATTTGAACCATGTCTGCTTTAAACCCTTGCACTGCGTTCACCTTCCCCACTCTGTTGCTCCAACTGTCACTTAATTTTGTAACATACTCCCTAGGCCACCCATGCTCTCCCCACTCCTCCTTGATGGTAATAGAAGCCCCACTCTCCCTTCTCCATTCCCCTTTCAAATGCCATCTTTTTCTTTTCTTTAGTTTTTCTTAACACTAGCATCAAACAAGTCATCACAGACCTGGTCTACCGGTGTTGGCTAATAACTGTCAGTAAAAAAGATCAGGTAAATGTTTAACTGTTTTCAAATTTTTTAAATGATTCAAATGTAAAATAAGCCAGAATAAATTTTGTAAATAAAAATGCATACTTATATACACATGCACACACATACAGACACGCTACATGAAGATTCCTAATTAATCAAAACTATGAAGACTCATATCTAGATCTTCTCAAAACTTTTTGTAGGGGTGCCTACATGGTGCAGTTGGTTAGCCTCTGACTTGGTTTTGGCTCAGGTGTGATCTCAAAGTCATGAGATTGTCATGATCACGTGACAATCATGTCATGTCACAATCGTGAGATTGTCAGATCAATCAGACTCACATAGGGCTCTGTGATAAGCACTAAGTCCCCTTTAGACACTCTTTCCCTGTGCCACTCCTCCCCTGCACATGCTCATTCTCTCTAAAATCGATAAGTAAATTTTTTAAAAAACAAACAAAAAACTTCTTGTCAATACTTATCCAAAGAACAAAACTTAAAAATAGAACTATCTTATGATCCAGCAATTGTACTGCTGGGTATTTATCCACAGAATACAAGGACTTGATACATGTATCAAAGGGATATATGCACCCCTATGTTTATAGCAGCGCTGTTTATAATAGCCAAGAAATGGAAGGAGCCCAAGCGTCCATCAACTGATAGATGGATAAAGAGGTGGTAAATATATTATATAGACAGATCAATCTTGATATATTGATATATTGATATATATAATGAAATATTATATTATTGATATATCTATATATATAATATACAGATATTGATATATATCAATATTGATATATATACATATATATATATATAATGGAACATTACTCAGCCATAAAGAGAATGGAATCTTGCCATTTGCAACAACATGGATGGAGCTTGAGAGTATGATGCTAAGTGAAATAAATCAGTCAGAGAAAGACAAATACCACATGATTTCTCTCATATGTGGCATTTAAGAAATAAACAAACATATGGGGAAAGAAAAGGGAGGAAAGCCAAGAAACAGATTCTTAACTATAGAGAACTGATCATTACCAGAAGGGAGGTGAGTGGGAGGATGGGTTGAATAGCTGATGGGGATTAAGGAGGGCACTTGTGATGCACACTGGGTGTTATATCTAAGTGTTGAATCACTACATTCTACACCTAAACTAATATTATACTGTATATTAACTTATTGGAACTTATATAAAAATTTGAAAAGAAAAAGAACAAAATCTTGCCTTTTACAATGATATGGATGGAGCTAGAAAGTATAATGGTAAGTCAAGTAAGTCAGTCAGAGAAAGACAAATACCGTATGATTTCACTCATTTGCGGAATGTAAAAAAAAACAAACAAGCAAACGGAAAAAATATGAAAGAGAGAAAGAGAGACAAACAGACTCTTAGAACAATCTGAGAGCTATCAGAGGGAAGAGGGATGGGGGATGAGTGAAATAGGTGATGAGGACTAAGGAGTGCACTTGTCGTGATGAGCCCAGAGTGGGGTATGGAACTGCTAAATTGTACACCTGAAACAAATATAACACTGTATGTTAAAAAAAGAAAAAAAGTGAGGCAAAAACAAGTGTTGGCTAGGACACAGAGAAATCAGAACTTTCAAAATCTGTTGACCGGAGTGTCAAATGGAGCAGCCACTTTGGAAAACACTCTGGCAGTTCCTCAAACAATTAACGACAGAGTTACCATATGACTTAGCAATTTCACTACTAGAGATATAGCTAAGAGAAATAAAAACATGTCCATATAAAAACCTGTATATAAATGCTCAAAACAACATTATTCATAATAGCCAAAAGGTGCAAACAACCAAATGTCCATCAAACAATGAATAAAAAATGTGGTATATCAGTATATATACAAAGGAATGTTATTCAGCCCTAAATATAAATGTAGTACTAATACATGCTACAACATGGATGAACCCTGAAAACTTTTTACATTTACTGAAAAAGAAGCCAGTCATAAAAGACTGCATACTATATAACTCAATTTATATTAAATATAAACTAATCTACAGACACAGAAAGTAGATTAATGGTTCCCAGGAGGTTGGGGGAAGGATGGTACTAGGAGATGGGAGTAGTAGCAAAAGGGTATGGGGTTTCTTCTTGAAGTGATGGGAATGTTCTACAATTAAGTGTGCTGAGAGTTACACATTGTCTGTGAACATACAAAAATCCACTGAATCTCATCAGTGAATTCATAGTATGTAAGTTATATCTCAAGAAAGTTGTTTTTAAAATATTCTTGTCAATGATGCCTGCACGAGTGTTCTTCATTTATCTTTCGGGTATCCCACTATTTTGGTTTTTGAAACTGCAATGCCCACCGAGGAATCTGCATGGGTTAACTAAACTTTTGGCCTGTCATCTAACCAGTTTTGGCATCGGTCTACTGAGAAGGATGAGAAGCAGGATAGCAGTTTGCTAACAGGACCATCAGTTGTTCTTGGATGGGAGTCTTGCAGCAGTTCATGCACAAGTACAGCCAGAACAGATGAGGATCACACCTGCTTAGAAGTTCAATTTTCCACCAGAGTCAATTCCCATCTACGTGGCTTCCAGATCCTCCCAGCAGAACTGACGGTACAAAGCTCACCACGCTCACGATCCTGTGGCTTACTCCACGTATTTATAGTTTTCCCATTCGGATGCAATTTGCCAATCAGGAGTCATGTTTACCATAAGTATGTTTTCTAGGAACATAGTTGACATTACTACCTTTATCTTTTTCCCCGGAAAAATTAAAGTTCAAATTCTCTGACTTAAAAGGCTTTTCCAAGCCCTTCACCAACAGAACACATTAACATACCATAAATTCCTTTAATTATCCAATCTTTGGTCTTTGATATTCAGAGGATAATGAAGCTTTGCTACTTAAAATATAGTTTCAAATTATTTCAGGAGCCTGTTCATATCATTAGGGACTCATTCATGTGCCCCATTCATTCAAAAAGTCAATTTCTGTGAGCCAGGTACAATGTTAAGCACTGAGAATACAGTGATGAACAAAATAGAAATAGTTCCTTTCCTCACAGGATTTTTGAAATTAATCAGAAGATATAAAAGAGTGAATAGTTGATAAGAATATAATTTTTAAAAACCCTTTGATAGAGGAAGTTCAAAGTGATAATCATAGAGAAGGGCTATAAATGCAAACATGCAGCATAAGGAATTTTGTTAATTACATTATTCATGTTTAAGAAATAGAGAAAAACATGGCATGACTCAGTTGTTTATACGTATTTTTTAAGTATTTTGTTTTTTCTTAAGTATAATATTAACTAATATTTATAAATAGCAAATTTATATAAGATATTTACATTGCTTAGACTCTAAAATCATGAGACTTTATAATAAATCTTCTTCAACGGAACATTTACTCATCCTTACATATTTATCTTATTGCCGAGACTTTGGAGAATAAAGTGAGCATGCTCACCTCTGCCCCCTTTCTGGGTTTTTTCTCTAAGCACTTCCTGTCCAGAGAAGGATACACTGCAATCTAGATATCCATTAAGAAGTTTTACTGGGTAGGCCCTGCCCTGGCAAAGGGGAATATCTGCCATTTGGGGTAAGGGTAAAAAAAAAAAAAAAAAAAAAAAAAAAAAAAGTTCAATTCGAGGAAGAATTGGGAAGCTGATTATGGCAATCAGTAGCTCTAATTGTAGCAATAATAAAATTGATATTTTGATTTCTATGTTTTCACTCTATTTCCCACTTGGTTCAGAATCTGAAAAATGAAGAAAGAGATGTTAAACACTAACCTTTAAAAATTGCAGCGCACTCTAAAATTAGGCCAAAAATTATCTATAATTCCACCCTGAATTAGATATTGTCATGGGTCAGGTTCCCAGGAAACAAATTCTGAGATTTGCCTGCCTGACTTCTAGTGGAAAGTGCTCTGAAAAGAACAAGCGTGACTGGAAAAAAAGAGGCAAATTTGAGCAAAGAGGAAAGCTGAATTTGATGCAGTTGCCAATTCCAAGGGAGAAGCTGTGATGGCCCATCAGTTGTTCTCAACTGAGGCAAGGGTCTCATGGGAATTGGTACCCTCACATAGACCAGATATTAGACCACAAAATGGGCCACCTTCAAGAATGGAGTGAAAGCTTGGAAGTGGCGCTTCTCTTTGGGCAAGAGTGATTTCCAAGGTGAGACCCAAATATGATCTATCTGCAGGTAACACTCCAGGCAGCTAGGGAAGCATCTCAGCCCTGAAGAGGAGGATCTCAGTGGCATACCACGGCATCTATAATACGTGTATGTACAGCATTTAAAACAGGTCCAGTAAGATCATCCAAGTAACAATGAGATTGTCCAAATGACTGGCTATGACCTAAAACTACTGCGTTACTCTGAAAATTAACAGAATAATGATAATGTGAGCCGAAGAGCTGATATTGGTCATTGTCAAATCGAAGGAAAAAACTACCATGAAGTCAGTAAGCATGAATAGTATTCTGATGATAACTGAAAATCTGCCTGGTGATTATTTTCCTATAAGTATGTTCAAGCAAACATATATCCCTATTTATATCTATATAGACATACCTTTCTTTGGAGATTAAAAAAAAGTAAGGAGGCTGCATATAAATGCTTTATACTAGAAAACATAGAAATTCTACCTCAATTATCTCTTCTCTCATTAATAACCACTCCCCTTCCCAAGATCTCTCCTTGCCAGTTAAGAAAAATCTCCATTCCAATTAAGAAAATACACATACCAGAATCTATTAATGATTTACCTAATCCAAGCTCCCTTTGTGCATGTCATATTTCATGATGGAATACCTTTTGTTTGCTTCCCCCCCCCTTCTATTATCTCTGATTAACCTTGTCTCTTGTGTTTGATCGCATATTGTTAAAAGGAAATAGAAATGCCTGATAGATTAAGACCTTATCTTTCATCAATGTGAGGCTTACCCACTGGAAAAAAATAAATAAATCTTTTGTTTCAATCCTTAAAGTGTTGCAAATCATCCTAAATATAGAAATAGGATTTTCATCCTTAGTAATTCCTCTCATGCATTTACACTTTATTTTGCAGGTAATTAACTACTTAAGAGAGATTGGAGAGATATATATAAAAAAAAAAAAAAGAAACAAACCTTGTGTTGGAATCACTGCCAAGTATAAATCAATCATAAATCAAAAGAAAAGCCCTTTGAAATTATAATGTCAGTCAACATGGAAATGGTAATAGTTTGCCTTCATCTTTTTCAAGGATTTATCTCTTAAGTAAAACAAGATATGCAGTACAAAATGGTCCCGGTTGACTGTGAACTTTCTAAAGACTCACTGGGCTGTAGGATGGGGACTGAAACAGTTTACAGCAATCAAATTTGGCTGTGCTTTAAAATAACCAGAAATGTCAGCATAGGTTAAAGAATATAAAGTTGAGCAGCCATTAGCCTAGAATGCTTGCTTTTTATATAGTAATGCTTAAAAATCAGATATCAAATGTCTGCTCTACCTTCTCAAATTTAGAGAGTATTCAGCAGTCTACAACAACAACAACAACAACAAAATCTCATGGCTTTGACAGTTGCCAAAATAGTGGAAAGTTAAAAATACTATATGACTGGTTAATGAGGGCTAAACAGAGGGAGATACCATTCGCTGCTGACCAGCAGTCCTCAGGCCAGACAACAACAGTATCAAGAACATTTAGTCATAGGAAAGACCAGGAAGAATGATAGAAACAAGGAAAAAAAAAAATGACTGCAAAAAAAAAAAAAAAAAATTAAAGCACTAAACAGAGACTAGAAATAGGATGAAAATGGCAGATAGCTAATGGGACAATTGATTAAAGTCAAGATGTGATGGCACAGAATGGGTGAGACCATGATAAAGAAAAATGGGGGTGCCTGGGTCTGACTCTGGTTTGGGTTTAGGTCATGACCTGACAGTAGTGGAATCAAGACCCCATTCCCCCCACCACCACCCCCGGGCTCAATGGGGAACTGGCTTCAGATTCTCTCCCCCTCTTCATCCTGCTCATGTGCTGTCTTATGTGCACACACGCTCTCTCTCTAATAAATAAATAAAATCTTTAAAATAAAAGAAGAAGGAAAATGAAACCAGAAGAGCAAATCTCTTAGGAGAAAGGTGTAGTCCCACCTACTACATCAGCTAGTCTAGGCATCTTACTGTTGTAACAGCTACTGGTCAAAATAATGAGAAGGAGTCACCAAAATACAGTGAGACTGTATTCATTGTATTCTTTAGTAAGATGGGAGGGAGTATGTTATACATTTTGTAAGTTTCCTTTAAAAAATACCTTTTTTAATTAAAATTTTTGTTCAATGAATAAATGGTCAAATTTACCTGAGTTATTTGGGAAAAAAATCTTCAAAGTACTTCACTATGCAGCACTCTGGATAAGTGAAATGATGTTATATAAAAGGAGTAATAATCCATGTTCAGCTCCCAATAGGGGCAAGCTCCCCATACGTTTTTCTAAAGTTAGCCTCCTAATTTGATTTCCCCACTAGGCAATGAATTTCCCAGGACTGTTCTCAAAATAGCATCAAGTAGTGACTTTTGCCTTCACAGACTGGAGGGCAACACAGTGGAATAACATGAATATGGAAAATACACAGTTCTCTATCGGTATCTAACTTTAAAATCTATACATAAAGGAACCCCTGTGCTTAAGGAGATCTCTCAAGGATTCACTGTCACTTGTCATGCTCCTTGATTCATACACCTATCATAAAATTCACTTCTGTTAACCTCTAGAGATGAATATGTCTTCCACAACTTGAGATTCACTAGGAACTTAAATATCATTTTACTATTTCTGGCTTACCACCTTTCCTCCCCTGCAATCAACACTAGAAAATGTGATGCTATGATACGAAGTATATATTCAGTGTATGATACGAAGTATATATTCAGTTAGTATTAATTCTCTCTTCCTCATCAATTCTACCCTTAGAATTATGTAAAAATCCCATCTACAAAGATGACATTCTTCTTTTCAAGATGCAGAAGACACTGAGTTTAATGACATTAATATGGAATAGAAATTGCTCAGTTTAGAAAGCAGACTCTATGTTGTGTTGTTTTTAGAAAGCATGATTTGACCCATACCATATCTTTCTCTGGATTAACAATAAGCCATATCACAGCAAAAGGCAAAGTTTGCCTTTTGAAATTGATTGATTGTGTGTGTGTGTGTGTGTGTGTGTGTGTGTGATGTATATGAGAGAGAGAGAGAGAGATACGAAGGAGAGGAAAAGATATGGGGAGAGAGGAGAAAAACAGACATCAATAAATCTTAAGTGGCTATTCTAAACATTGAGCAGCCACTCAAAAATAACTGACTTTGGTAAATATCGATAGGAGCAAGGTCTATTTTATGTTTTGTGGTTATTATGACTTGGATCATCAGCCTCCTTGAGATGTACCAATATTTATGTTGAGGTAACAGGTACAAATTGAATCTTTCTAAATACAGATCTGATTGGTCTCCTTTCTTTTGCCTACAAGATATTAGAATCTTTAACCCTTTACACAAGATCCTTGGTTCTCACTTTTACCCTCAGGTCCTTAAGAGCAGAATCCTAGTGTCATTCATCTGTGTAAGGTACTGGCTAGCACAGACCTTGCTCTCTAAAAGATATTCGATAAATATTTGTTGAATAAATTATTATACAATGAATGAAATCTTTGAGAAATCAGCGCACTGTTAAATGTAACTTGGTATAATATGTCATATCTATATTTAGCCATATTTATTAAGTATTAGAATTTTTAAAGCATCTGACAGGGTTTGAGTTTAAGCATTTCATAAAACAATGACTATATGAGGAAAAATAGAAGCTTTCTACTATGTAGGAGGAAAAGTAGAAACCTGAGAGATAAGCTTATTTAAATGATAATGGGTGAGGACAAATAAAAGACTAATTAAAAAAAAAAACATGAAAAGAAAACATTGGAGATTCCTATTTAAAAACTATACAGAAATAATACTTAAAACAAACCATGCGTTCATTTGAAACCACAATAGATAAAAATACTGTCTAATTTTTAAATGTCAAGTTCACCGATAAAGTGCACGATCTAAAAACTCTAATCAAGCGAATGTCTCAGGAACTATATTAAAACACAGTTTAAATAGCAGATTAGCACTCAGTAAAATAATTTTAAGATATATGTAAAGACTGTACATAATAGAACTTTAGAAATTAATATAAATCATCCTAAACTCTAGATAATTAAACATGTTTTAAAATGTCTTTGTGTTGAAACATTTTATAAATACACTTACAAGTAAAGCATTTTAAAAAGTCATACCTGCAAAAGAGTTGTTCTATGGAGCTTCAGTGCCCCCTTCTGGTGAATTTTAGCAAAGCAACCTGAACAATAATCTTCTCCACATTCAAGGCATACCTTAAAAGACATTAAAATATCATACAATCTTATAATATGACTTTGCAAAAACATTTGCATAAAGTAGTCATCTTTATTTCTACAATTACATGCCCAGATTCATCAGAATTGGTAGCCCAAGGAAACTGGAGCCATTTGACCCGATTACGATGTAACTGAGAAAAACCAGCTTGTAAACTCTAATTACTTTCATATCAAAATAAATAGTTGCAAGTGGATTTTAAATATATGTGTTAGGTGCATATATGTTGCTACAATTCCAAATAGATCATAAAAAATTGCAACCTCAGACCAAACTTTTTGACCTGATAAACTAAGCAGCATCATCTCTGAAGTCAAGACTACTTCATGTTTATGAGTTCTTTAATCTTTCTCTATTGATTTACATGGCACAATGCATATAGTGTTTGTCTCCAAAAATCCCCACACACTTCTCTCAATGGCACTAATTCACTGGTGATTTTCAAGATATGGTTTGAAAAGTATTCTTAGAAGATTCCTCAAAGGAAAGAAAGTATAAGAAAAAGAACTGGATGGAACCACATCAACATGTCAGCAATTTTTATGACTCACGAAATAATTATGGACAAGTCTGTATTTATCTTTCAAATTCTGTGTGGTGTAAAAATGTAAATTTTTAAAGATTTTATTTATTTATTCATGAGAGACCCACAGAGAGAGGCAGAGTAAGAAGCAGACTCCATGCAGGAAGCCCGGTGTGGGCCTCCATCCCAGCACCCCCGGCATCGTGACCTGAGCCAAAGGTAGATGCTGAACCGCTGAGCCACCCAGACATTGCATAGTTTTTTAAATTTATGGATAAATTGATGTGATATAACTGTACCTACGATGGCACTGAGCAAGACTGAAAGTAAAGAGGAAAAAAATAGAATTTTTACTGCAAGTGAAATTACTATGTCCAGTTGTAGAGCCACTTCAACACCTTTTACAACATGAGAAAAACCAGTCCAAAAGGCTAAGACCTCTAATTTTCTTGATTTTGGCCTAGGTTAATAAGGCCAGCAGCACAAATAAGAAAACGTGAGGGTCTGGAGAGATAACGTCAGAAAGTCTATGTCACAGAGCCCACATTCCCTTTGATCCCTTTTCATTTCCTCTCCCTCCACTTAGCATGCCCACCACCCTTCTTCCCCACCTTCCTCTCTCCTCCTATCAAGAAATCCTAAGGAGAAAGCAGCTGGGGCAGACTGGGGAGAGGCTGAGTGAACTGTGCAATACACAGTGATGCCTCCCAAACTGGACTGTGCTTATGAATCACCTGGGATTTTGTAACAGCAAAGACTGATTCGGGACATCTGGAATGGAACCTGAGATCCTGCATTCTAACAAGCTCCCAGGGAACATCCACGCAGCTGCTGGTATGCAGACCACACAGCAAGTAACAGGCACTGGAATATATAGGATGTAGAAAGGTAGACTAAACTCTTATTAAAAACCCAATGGGAGTCCATTAATTTTTAAAAATTGTATTACAAGTCTCCATGTGATGACAGATACCTATTATAATGTGGCCAGGTTTATTAAATATAAAATTATTAGGACAATGCTAACAACCACCACCAAAGGTAAAAAGAGTAAGACAGTTTATGTAACTAATGAAACTAAAAAGGAAGGTTAGGATCACATAATAATAACAATATCCATAATACTTACCAAACACTTACTCACTGTGCTAAGGGCTTCATATATTTTATCACTGAAGCTCACAATAACCCTATAAGATTAACATGATCATTGTATCTCCATTGTGAAGAGGAGGTAACAAAGGAACATAATGATTGGGAGTGTGCCCAGTCACACAGCTAATGGAGCCAGGATTTTAATCCCACAGTCTGGCTCAAAGCTCAAGCTCTTGCCCATGGCCCAAATTACTAAAAATCACATTGAACATTAATTGCAGCACTAATCATTTATTGACAAACCTTGATAAAATTTGCAATAAAACAAAACCCAGTTGGTCAAATGACTGCATGGTAGGTATCTATCAAAATCCAAATGTACTTTTTTTCAAATGTGATGAGCTTGAATTTCAGATTTTTATTCAAGAAAAATAAACACTATCCCTAATATGGGAACTAGTCCTACCCTTTCAACTCATGTTTCAAGAACAACAGTCTCTTACAGAAATGATGGTTAAAACACTATCTAGATTCCTTAATATATAGGTGCAAAATCAAATATAAAGCTATAATTTCACATGCATGAATGGCGGTACTATTGCATTAATGAATATTTCAAAATGTATTCTCTGTAATTTTTAGTTAACCTATCTGCTAATGTTTTAATAAGTTTCTCATAAATAGTTGGCACTGTCTTTATGATGTAATACAGAAGACTGAAAATCAGTTTGAACATAGAATTCTAAGCCAAGTATTTGTTAACAACAGATTTTTAATGAAAGTAGCCAAACGGATGTTGTAGACGAGAAGATCAAAGCTGGAATTGCAGAGTAAGCTTATATATTTTGTTATACAAGCATATTTGGATTTAAAGTGGGTTAAAATGACCGCCAACTGGAAAATCTTTTTAGGCAGTTTGAATAACTGGCAGAAAAGCACTAAAAATGTAGATAAGGACTCCATTCCACCACAAATGCTTCTTTCAATGATGGAATACCCAAGTGCAGTTTTAGCAGATATCTTTTTAATTTGATCAAGCCTAGATCAGTTGTGCTAAGCCTCCAGAATCCCTTTGAGCTTAATTAAATTATCCATATTTGCCAAATTAATATGTAATTTTTAACTATCCATTTCAGTTTTGCCATGTACAAATAGCCTAAAGCTACTGGAATTTCTTTTAAAAATAAGAAATTTGGAAGTTTGGGGTCTTATTTTTACCATCAATGTATGTGAATGCGTCAGGAGACATAAAAACCTGCCAACAACAAAACACACACAAGTTACTGTCTCCTATCAATGTGCCAGGTACAATGCTAACTGCTTCATACGCATTAACCTTTATTCTCAATAACTCTGAGGTATAGACTACCGTTGTCTATATTATCCCACTGTTACAAATGAGAAAACAGAAATACAGAGGAAATTAAGCCATTTGCTAAAGGTCACATAGCTAATAAAAGGTAAAGTTAAGATTCAAACCACCAGATTGCAAGCTCTTAACCCCTATCTCCCATATACAACTCATCCTGATGAAGACCCGATCATAAGATATAAGATGGTTTACCCTCACTACACAACCAGCCTTACTATGTAGAATGATGGACGCTAAGAATACAAGATAACCTTAAGGTTTATCAGTACCATGGTCTACTTCATTAGATGTGCCTAACTTGAATTTTTAAATAACTTATTGTGGTGTTTGACAAGTATCATTTCATTTCAAATCAAACAACACATTTTCCGAAAATCTTAGCAAAATCCTTTAAGAATGTGTAGGCTCTAAAAGCTGGTTTCTATTTATAACAGTTTTTCAAGCAAATCAGCCTTTTAATCACTGCGCCCATCATCACTCTTGTTTGCTTTCCAGCCATGCCCCATTTATCTTGTCTAGGATGTCCCTCTTCTTGCTTTTCCTTCTCTTTGGAAAAACAGATTCTTTATTTCCAACTCAAATTTTATTTATCTACGTATGTCACATTGTTCAAATTTCCTGGCCTTTAAAAAACGTTCAACATAGGACAGCATTCACAAGAAATATTGACAGCTCTGACATAAATACTTTATTCTGATCATTAATAATGGACCCCAACAATTTGATTCAGCCAGTAAGTCCCTTTTAGCTTTCATACTTCCAACTTCAGGATTATTAACACTGTTTATATTTTTAAACATTTCTGGGTAGGTTTAACTTGTGAAAATGTCTTACTTTTTGCCCGTCATTGTATCAAATAAGATAGGAAAACAACATAATGTAACAGTAAGAGCACTGTACCAAGAGCCTGGGTTTTACATTTAATACTGCAATTAATTAGCTTTTTATTAGACTTACAGCATTCTAACTCTCTTAGACCAGCTAAAACTGCCATGAAATGAGAATAGTAACGTAGTCTCAAATCAGAAATGATTGTGGCCAAATTCTCTGAAACTAAAACAACTATCAGTTATAATAATCTACAAATATTAGCTATACCCATTAAATTCTTTGGGAGAAAAATGGCTTCTTAAGTCTGTGTAATATTTTAAATTACATAAGATATTAGAGTACTTTAAATACTAACTGAAAGGAAGATGTATCAGAAGTATTACAGAAAAAAAAATTGATTCATTCAGCAAATAGTTATTGAGTGCCTACTGAATTGCAGGCATAATTCTAGATGGTGGGTATTCAACAGTGAACAAAACTAAATCCCTCCATGCCTGAAGTTGACATCGGTAGGTGGAAAATAAACACATAAATTTATATTAAGGGGTAATAAATGCAATGAGGTTACATGGAACAGCTCCAAAATACTCAGGGCAACTCAACTGTTGCTTTTACAAAGGGTTGCCATGGCAGGGAACATTTGAATTAATCCTTATTATGAGGAGAATGTAGGGGGAGAAAAATATGTTGGAAGATATACTAAAGGTTCGATTTGAACACGTTAAGTTAGTGATTACTATTAGACATCCAAGTAGAGGTGTTGAATAGGCAGTCTGAGTTTGAAAGTTCGGGGAAAAGAGATGAGTTCGAGATGTAAATTTAGGAACCATCCCTGTAGAGAAGATGGTCTTTAAAGCCAAGAGAGTGGTAAAATTACCTATAAAGAGTAAGTAGGGGCCCCTGGGTGGCTCAGTCAGTTAAGCATCTGCCTTTGGCTCAGGTCATAATCCCAGGGTCCTGGGATCAAGCCCTGTATCGGACTCCCTGCTCAGTGGGGAGCTTGCTTCTCTCTCACACTCTGACCCTCCTCCCTGCTTGTGCTCTCTGTCTCAAAAAAATAATATCTAAAAAAAAAAAAAAAAAGAGTAAGTAGGATAGACTAGGGAAGAGAGCTGAGGAGTAAGCCCTGTGGCACTCCAATATCCAGGGACCTAAAATACAGAAAGTAACAAAGACTGAGAAGGAACAGTTAGCAAAGTAAAATGAAACCAAGAGAAAATCATGTCCTGGAGGAAGGCAAGTGAAGAATCACAAAAGAGGAGAGAGGAATCCTTACTGATAGATTAAGATAAGAACTGAAAATTAGCCACTGTCTTTAGGAATATGGATGTCACTGGTGATCTTTATAGGAGCAGTTGCTGGACATAGACCCAATCCTGAATGGAGAGGGTTCCATGAGAATTTAGCAATTCCACTTTTAAGCATATACCCAAAAGAATTGAAAGTTGACCCCTGGACAGGTATTTATACTGATCTATGTTCACTGTAGCATTACTCACAATACTCAAAAGGTAGAAACAAGTGTCCCGAGTGTCCACTGAGGGGATGAATGGATAAACAAAACGTGGGATATACATACAATGGAATATTATTCGTCCTTAAAAAGGAAAGAAATTCTGACACATGCTACCATATGGATGAACCCTGAAGACATTAAGTCAAATAAGTGAGGCACGAAAGCACAAATACTACAATCTTCCACTTATATGAGGCACCTAGAATAGTCAAATTCATAGAAACAGAAAGTAGAATGAGAAAGTAGGATGATGATTGCCAGGGGCTGACAGGAGGGGCATATGGGAGTTACTGTTCAATTAGTACAGAGTTTCAGTTCCTTAAGATGAAAAGAATTTTGTGGATGGACGGTGGTGATGGAATCACAATAATGTGAATGTATTTCACACCACTGAACTGTACTCTTAAAATGGCTAGAATGGTAATTTTTAAATTACGGTATATTTTGCCATAATTTTTTTTAAGTTCATGAAATCAGCAACAATGAGGAGTTAGAGAACTGTCAGGACCCATTTTCAGGGGTCTTTTTTCAATTTCATTTCATAACTTTTAAGGAGAAAAAAAATAAACATCATTGGAAGGGGAAAAAAAAAGACTTGCAGAGAAAGAAATATCCACACAGCCTTAAACGTAGTAAAAAACTGGGAACAACCCAACTGTCATTCAATACGTCAATGAAAAAACAGATCTTGGTATATTATATAATCGAGTGCTACTCAGTAATTCAAATGAACAATCTACTAAGAAATGTAATAACACGGGTGAAATCTCCATGTGGAGCAAAAGAAGCCCTTACACAGAAAACTATGTGCCCTATTTATTCCATTTACATGAAGTTCAAGAATAGGTGCCACTAAATGGGTGGTGCTTAAAATCAGAACAGTAGTTGGCTTTGTGATGGGAATTAATTGGAAAAGGCACGAGGGAACCTTCAGGGGTATTCATCATACTGATGGGGGGGGGGGGCGTGTACATATTACATTTGTCAAAAGGCATCTAATTGCACATTTAAGATCTTTCTATTTCACAGTAAGTATGTTATACCTCAGTGAGAGAGAGAGAGAGAGATGCCTGGGTGGCTCAGCGGTTGGGCATCTGCCTTGGCTCAGGGCGTAGTCCCCAGGTCCTGGGATTGAGTCCCACATGGGCCTCCCTGCATGAAGCCTGCTTCTCCTTCTGCCTATGTCTCTCCCTCTCTCTCTGTCTCTCGTGAAAAGATAAATATTTTTTTTTTTAAAGAGAAAGAACAGGAAGAGAGAATATGATGAGAGCAGGTATAGGCAACTCTTTAGAAGTCTTCCTAACAAGGATGCAGAGGGGGATGTGATGGTCATAGAACTTTGGTTGTGTTTTTGGCTTGGAAAGTACTGCAGCATGTTGGTGTGCGGAGAGGCAGGATCCAAGAGAGAACAAGAGTTAGGTGACATCCTTAAATGGCAATGAGAGGGTGAGATGCCGTGCACTGAATGGGGGCGGCAGGCACACTTCACCTTTAGCAACAGCGGAGAAGGTAAAGTACCTGGCTACTAGAGCAGGTCAAGTTGGGAGAGGTGAATGAGGCCATGGGAAAGTTATGTTCTAGTATCTGATTACAGTGCACATACCAGCAGAGCACTTTTGTTCTCACACTGTCCACACAGCTTCCCTTTCATCTTGGGTTTCTCACTTTCAGAAGGATTGGCCATCTTATAATTAAGTGGTTGTTTCACTGGCTCTGAAAGAAAAAAAAAATGTTAGGCCAATCACATGAAATATGATGTTCAGTTTTCTGACTGATGAAATAATGAACTATGCACATTTCTAAATTCTCAGAGTATTTAAATATTAATTGCCCAGTAAGAATGGTGTGCAACCAAGTCTATTCTTCCCAGTAAACCGTGGAGGCCACAGCCTGCCTCCCAGCCCCCTTGGCCACAGGGCCGCACATACCGGCCCACACCCATTCTGTTTAAAACTCACTTGAATTGGACATTTGAAATTACAGAATGTTAAAAACTATGCTCTTGATAGAATCCTTACGGTTCCATCCCATCTCTAGAACAAACTAAATGAAGCTTACATGGAATAACTTCTATATTGAATGTTATGTGTATTTATTTCTAGAATTTGTTCTACCAAGTAATCTTAGCCATTCAAATTAAATGTACTTATCTGCTACAAAAATATATATATATATTTCTTTTAGAATTACTGTGAATTCAAAATTGATTTGGGGGTTTTGCTATTGTGAAATCATGTATTAAAATATAAAACCATTTTCAATATTCTTTTAGATTCCTGGAATTAAATTTCAAAATATAATTTTACATGGCTAAACTATCTTCCTGGTTAAGAGATTATGTAATAAAGTTTACAGAAAGCCCTCACTTTTGAAAATGCTATTGGACGTTTTCTGATGTTTTTTGACATAAAATGAGGTTGCCCCCCCCTGAAAATAAATAAAATGAATTTGAGTATCAAAAGTCATATCAGAGTCATCATTTGGGGGGGGGGTTGACATAAAACGAGGTTGTCCCCCCCCAAAAAAAATAAATAAAATGAATTTGAGTATCAAAAGTCATATCAGAGCCATCATTTGGGGGTTTAGAATCTTTATATTGCATGAACAATTCTGGCATTTTAATGTTCTTTAAAGATATAAAAGATATATATCTTTCTTTCTTTAAAAATATAATTTTAATTCTATCTTTAGCATCTAATAACACAGTGGCAAACTGGTTACCTTGAAGTTGCTCCTTCAGTAATTTTAATTTCACTTTTCCAGCAGAAAGCTATATTAATGAAATAGATATCATTTGTCAGGTATACATTCTCTTCTCCAAAGAAAGTTTAAGTTACCAACAAAAATATTAGAGAGTCACAGCATTTCAGTGCATCTTGAGTAAAACAAACATTTTGAGAGAATAATACAAAATTAATAGAAAATCATAATTAAAGCATATATAGAACTGGTAATTAAGAGAACATACCAAAAAAAAAAGAAAATAAATTTTGGAAATACATAAACCACTTTTGAAGACATGCCATAAATTATGTTTTAAACAAAAATCATTATACATCATCATAAAATTATTTTAGGAAAGCACTAGTATTCAAATACTGTAAAGGCTCAGTTAAGCCTGTTCTAGCTCTGCTCTTTCTGAAATACACAAAGTCTAATATTTGGGTAGACTAAATCTAAACTGAATTCTGACTGAGCCACTCTGCTTACATAACCATAGAAACCAATATTATCTTATTTGTCCAATTTAGAGAACCACATGCTTAAGCATCATAGATTTAACCTTCAATATATTGGCTGTGATCCCTGACTTTCTGAAGTTATAGCCCAAATATTGAGTAAATAAGCTTCACTGTTAGATGTTTCAAATAGTTACTTAAAAATCCTTGGATCTTAAGATTTTTGTTTTTGATCTTAAGATTTTAAGACAAAAAACAGACTCACCAATTGTATGTACTTGCCTTAGTCTTATTAAAATCAACATTCAAAGTACACAAATGAGCATGAAGAAATGGTGCACTTTTATACAGACCCTGTCAATTCAAGCCTAGTTTTCAATTTGCAATTTGCATGCTCAATTGCCCAATTTGTACATGAGAATATGAGAACAACGGTTGCCTCTATGTCGACGGCTGTACCAACTGCAGTCATCTTTGAAAATTTAGGCATAATTATTCTCAGTGAATCTAGTGGTTTTGCTTCAAAAGGGCATATTTTGTTCACATTCTTTAAGTAGCTGCTCAGATGCTATGTACCAAACACAGCAGAAAAGGAAATAGGATTGAAATAATCAATTTTTATGTGAATCACACTTTTATTTTTAAACCGAAAATGTTATACAAGTTACAGATAATTTAATCTCATTTTTCATAATGAAACTATCCAATATTATTACCTTAATGATACATCTGAATTGCAACATGATCAATGTGGTTATAGGCTACCTGGGCAGAATGGCTACGCCAGAGCAAATTGAACCCATTATTAGGGAAATTTTACAAGTTGTTTTTATTATTGTGAATATTTTTCTGCTTTATAAATATGGCCATATCTACTTCAAATGATTCAAACTGCATAAAAATATTTCAGTGAACAAACTGCCAGTTGCTATTTTTAGGCAAATAGAATTTCCCCCTATGTCTGATTTTCATCTGTTTGGGAAGAGTTGAGGGCAAGGTAGGGTTGGACCAGGGATAGACATATACCACACACACGTCCATATGTGTATACACATACATGCACGTAAGAATGTATATCCACAAACGTGTATATCCAAAACATAAGGCATTCGATATTTTGAAGCCTATGCTGCATGAACCCACTTATGTCTCCACCAGTAGATGCTGACGGGGTGCCATTGGGGACCAGGGTGGTTGAGTAGCTGTACCATACAGACACATCACCTGGGCCATTGGAACCAGGCTTGCTGTCATCATCAGCCTCCTTGGCATTGACAAATGCCTCCAAACTCCCACCAGTGCCCTAATCTGCTGTGCGAGCCCACACTCCTCCCGTGAGCCACCTTTTCAAATATTCTTATTCTTAACCCAATGAGCTACATAACCTTTGCCATTTTCTATGGTCTGTCCTTCCATCCTTGTTCCCTGCTAGTCCACAGAGTCCTTAATAAACAGTCATTTATCTTGTGCCTTAAACCTTTCCTTAAACTATCTCTTGCAAAACTTCACATTAACTGGACTCACCTTTCCTCAGATACAACCTTGTCCAGAGAACTCTCCAGAGGAACTAGCTGTATTTCTCTCCATCTCAGTTCTGGGTGATGACCATGGAGGCTTCAATGTTCATGGTCACCTGACATCCTGATGCTGAAAAACCCTCCAATATGTTGACTACTATGAAGGTCTAAGTGCCTTGTCAGTCACCTGACCATTATGACCAAACCTTAAACCTAAGCCGCAATCTGTATGATCACACCTTCAAAAGCCCAAACTCAGAGCTTCTCAGTGCTAACCTTGATCAGCTTACCTTCTTCCTCTTAGACCTCTACCTCTATCTACCTCCCATTGTGATGAAATAATCCTGACTGGGTCCCCTACAAATCCACGCTCTTATGGCTTTTCAGCAGTTTACTTATTCATTCCATGCTAAACCTCAATCATGACTCCCTCCGTGGCTACATCCAACTTTCTCTATCCCAAAAGACCCATATTCACCCCATTTCCCTTCCTTATTGTGAGATGATCCTGCCATACTATGAATGCTGAGGTCTTCCCATTAAAATCTTTCCATGGCTTCCTTCCTCATCTCCTGTCAAATGCAATCTCTAAAATGTCACCTTTGCTGCCACCTATTTTCTCTTCCATCTTTCTTACCAGATACAATGTGTCCTCCTTCCATTGGTTAAGGCCTTCTTAATGAACTCTCTCTTCAAATACTACACCCCAGGAACTGATACCTCTCTCATTTGCACTTCAATCTTTTCTCCACTAGTGACTCTATCCCTCCGCTACAAACTAGCTCACATGTCTTATAATAATGATTATAATAAACAATATACACTTGATTCTTAAACAACATGGGGGTTGGGGCACCAAGTTTTGACCCCCCCAAAACATAACTGCTTAATAGCTTTGACTGGAAGATTTATCGATAACATAACCAGTCGATTGACACATACATATTCTGCATATGTATTATATATTATATTCTTAAAGTAAACTAGAGAAAAGAAAATGGTATTAAGAAATAAGGAAGAAAAATGCATTTATAATACTGTACATACATTTGAAAAAATGTCTGCTTATTAAGTGGACCTGCACAGTTCAAACCTGTGTCGTTCAAGTGTCAACTGTCATAAAGTCTTTCCTTGGTCCTGTTAAATCCTTGAGAGGTCATCCACCATCCTCATACTCACTGCAACGTTAACTCTTTACTTACTGCCATCCACCCTTATTTCTGTAACCACGTGATATCTATTTTTCCATCTAACATCAAATCAAATTCAGTGTTTGTTAAAAACTCTCATTCTCCACAAACATTTTAATGTGATTTGCAGCCAACGTTACAACTGGTTTCACACAAAGAATCTCAACATTGTTTAAACTCTGTGAGGTAGTTAAAAAGTATGGTTATGTATGTTTACAAATATGATAACAGAAGCTCAGAGAAGTTAAGGGACTTGCCTAAAATCACAGAGCTAATAAAATCAAGATTATAATCCATACAGAGTCAAGATTATAATCCATATAAGACAAACAGAGGGTTTCTTGACCCTGATACCATTGACATTTGGGCCAAATAATCTTTGGTGTGAGTGCTGTCCAGGATATTGTAGGATGTATAGCAGCACTCTTGGCGTGTAGCCACTATCATTAACCAAACACCTGAAACCCTTGTGGTGGTGATAACTAAAAATGTCTCCTGGGAGGTAAAACTAACTGCTGTTGAGAAGCACTGGTCTCAAATCACAGTCAAAACACTCTCCTTTACTTTTGTTTTCTATGAAATTACATTACTTTGATGCTACTGCTACCATCCTTCCTCTTCTCAGGCTCCCTTTACTGGAGAGCTGGTAAATCACCTTAGAACCAGATTGAAAGCCTGCATTCCAAATCTTGGCCCTGATGCTTGACCTTGAGCAAGTGAATTTCTTTGATGTTAAATTACTTCATCTGTGGAACTGGAAAAATAACAACTGCCTCTAAGAGTGATATAAGCATTTAATGAGATAAGACAAGTAAAACAGCTCAACTGTTGACTGGTATAAAATAGATAGTGATTATCAATATTAAAGTTCTCTTAAAAAAAAAAAAAAAAGTTCTCTTTTACCTCCATATCCTTTAAGCTTTATCCTTCACACCTGCCCTTTGTGAGCTCTATCCTTTATACCTTTCTTCTCCTTTTTTATAAATTCTTAGGAAGTACATTTATTCTCTTGGCTTCAACTAACACATGAAAAGTCAAACAAAACTCTAAATCTTCAAAATTTGTTAGGTAGAACTTAAGTGTCCTCAAAGAAAGAAGGAAAGAGGTAAATAATGTGATGTGGGGATGTGTTAATTAAGCCTAGGGGGGATATCTTTTCACAATGTACACATATATCAAATCATCATGCTGTACATTTTACATTATCTTAAAAGTGTAATTATCAATTATGCCCCAATAAAGCTGAGAAAAGAAGGGAAGGAAGGAAGGAAGGAAAGAAGGAAGGAAGGAAGGAAGGAAGGAAGGAAGGAAGGAAGGAAGGAAGGAAGGAAGGAAGGAAGGAAGGAAGGAAGGAATTTCTAAATCCCCAGGGTTTTTTTCTACTTCTCTCTTCTACCTCCTTTTCAATCCAAACTGATATCAGAAGTCAAATGACTTCCTCCTTTCTTTTCTCACTGTTTTTTTTTGGTTCCATAGTTTTCTTCATATTTCTTCCACTACATTCTAATTCAGACTCTTCTTATTTGACCTCTAGATTCTTTTAGTTGTCTTCTAAATAGTCTCTCTGCCTCTATACTAGTGGCCTCCAAGGTATCATGTAGACATGTATGACAGAGCTCAGGAAAAGACCAGAAAGTAGAAACAAAGTATCTGTGTTTATGTCATCCTTAAGTAATGTCCATAATTTGTTTTACAATGCACATGATATATTAGTAAACTATCATTTATATAAATAAATTCAATTTATAAATAAATAAAAAGTTCATGTATAGAAAAGTCCATGATCAAAATACATTATTCATTGATATGGGACATGATGAAAACAGTTTCCATATCATTCTATTTTCTATTTATAAACTCCTAATGCACTGGCTATTTAGACAAGATCAGCCATCATAAATCATCACCTTAATCTTGCTTTCCTCCTGCTCAAAAGCTGTCAGGGAATTCCATTCCCACAGTAAGAGTCAAAACTCTCAACTCTGATATTTAAGGCCTTCCCTCCTCCTCAGGCTCACTTTCCACACCCACCTTCTACAGCTCCCCAGACCCCAGGCTTTCACATCTTCTGACTCAATTATGAGGCTTGTGGGGCCTCGCATCATGACTTATTCACAATTTTTCCCTTATAAAGACATCTAGTAGACTCAAATATTTCTGGAACTAAAGTATTTTTTTCCCAAACATAGATGGTTCAGATACTAAATGGTTATGAAAAAAAAATGACATACTGACTTTTCCTATTCTCGTATGTGCATCATCTTTCACATTAGATGAGGATCTTCTCAGGGACAAAGATAATGCACTATGTGACAATGGAGGCACTTAATAATTGTTATTGAATAAATAAGTCAATAATCACAGAGTCAGCATTTTTAATATTTTATATATCAATAACATCTGATACATGGAACACTCAGAAAGATCATGAAAAATGGGAAGTGGATTCTAAAACTTTTAATCCCAAAATTAAAGAAACATATTGCAGTAAGAGAATGGCACTAAAGAACAAAAGGCTTTTTTGAAGGCAAAAAGGTTAGAATCATCAAGTAAAATGTTTATAGATGCCACTGGCCCAAAGAAAGTTCAGTGATAGGTATATAAAAAAGAAAAAGCTATATAAGTTAAAATTTACAAAGTCACGGATCTCATACTAACTGAACAATCCAGAAATAAAACAGCTTTCCTTACATAGAGTCACTCATCTGGTTTTAATCTTAAATATGATGTAATGTTATATTTTATAATATACAGTAAAGATGAAGCAATTCTACAGCTGGAAGACCTGAAAGCATTTTTTCTTTGGGTATCTTCACATATGGAATCAATAGTATATAAATAATAATCATTATTCAAGCAAAACAAACAGATTAAACAGATGTGATACAATAAAAAGGCAGGAAAAAAAGTCTGTCCTTTGTTACATCAAATAACTTGGCTTTCATCGTAATATAAAACTACATAGTTGTACTGCACATACTTGAAACCAGAACTGAACCATATGAAAGAAATTCAGTTTAGAAAAATTCTACTCGAAAAAAAAAAATTCTACTCGAGGTGAATTTTTAAAAATCATCTTGCAGATGAAAAACAAAGTATATCTGAATAATGAAAGCTACAGATTAATCCATAAAATTGATCAAAATCCAATAATATGTAGTTGTTAAAATAAGAATAGTAGATTCTTAAGTATGGAAGGGAATACAAGATCTGAAAAATTAATTTATATCTCTTCACTGAGTAAATTCCCTGAGAACCAAATGGTATTTTCTTACCTTAATAACATTTCCTTTATTTTGTGACATCATGTGTGATTGATTACCCAATTTTCCCAGTTGCCCAGATTTCCAGTGATATCCACTTGACCTTCAATACATATAAACAGAAGACAAAATGTAATTACTAAATACATTTCTCCTTTCAATGAAAATAAATATATTTTCCTTGTTTCAAGAAATGAAATTCAGTCATTAACATGTAACAGACCACCACAAAATGAAAATGAAATATCAATAATGCCACAATATCCTCAGTAATTCTAAAATATAGCTGTACCGTATTTGGAACTTCTGAGAAGAAATGAACAAAAGTAAAATGTCCAAACACAGATGCAGAATTTCATTTTTTAGACATTTATGATTATTAAAGATAGTTTTATGGATTTATAGGAAATTTTACAGATTGTCATGCAGTTTTAAAAACTGGTCTACAAATGTAAAGAGGAAAAGGAAGCAAGACAATACTCAAAATAGTTGGCAGATCTACTAAGTGATGAATTCCACATTTAAGACGACAAACCAGCTCCCACATTGAAAGGTAACAGAGATGGCAAAGAAGGCAAACTGTTTAATTTCTAGTTTTCCAAGCACTTTTGAGTCTCACAAAATTTTTTGAAGTTAACAAGGCAAAAGTCCAATTTTCACTTAAAAAATAATGAGGCAAAAACTTGCCCAAGGTCACCCAGACAATAAATAATGAAGTCAAATTTAGAACACTGGACTTCTATCTTCCTGACCAGTGAGTAGCAGGTTCTCATTCTGGCTATGACATTTACTATCTATGTGATCTTAGAAGAACATTTACCTCTTCTAAAAAGTCAAGCATTAGGACATTTTTAAAAACATCTAGAAAAGGTTTCTCAGCTAATGAAAACCCACTCTTGGGGCTGATTTCTAGACCTCTGATGCACAAATATTTCATGATCCACTAAGAAGTTCAAAATAAATTCACTGGATCACTAAGAGAAGAGCAGCAAAATATACAATATACTTTGTCACCTGAGATGACATACGACATTGAGATCCTTGATTAAATCAATGTTCTGATAATTAGAGAGGGTGTGTGTATGTGCCATGAATATGTTTTTAAGGAATCAGACTCTAAAGATAAAAACAACCGGAGTTACTGTAAACATCTGAATTTTCTTTAATGGCTCAGAAGGTATTGCATGGATATTTGATGATATCACTTGGATATTTCATAAGACTAAACAAAAGCTACTTTAATACACAAAAAGCCTGGCAATATTTAGTACCAGCCAAAGCACATGAGATGGGCACTGTCATTCTCTGTAGGAGAAAGTTACACATTTTTGAAGCCTATCTGAAAGACAATTTCTCCAGTATCTACCAAAATGCAAACTGCATATATACTTTGACTCACAATTTAACTCTTGGATATCTTTGTGTATGCAAGCACAATATATATAGAAACATATTCACAGCAGCATTTATAACTGCAAAATAGAAAAAAAATAATAAATATCTGTAAAATACACAAATATCATGTGCCATTAAAAGAAAGGCATCATGGGACGCCCGGGTGGCGCAAGCGGTTGAGCATCTGCCTTCAGCTAAGGGCATGATCCTGGAGTCCCGGGATCGAGTCCCATGTCAGGCTCCCTGCATGGAGCCTGCTTCTCCCTCTGCCTGTGTCTCTGCCTCTCTCTTTCTCTGTGTCTCTCATTAAAAAAAAAAAAAAAAATCATCAGTTGTGTGCTGATGTGGCAACAGCACTAAGACATATTAAGTAAAAAAAAAAAAATAGGGTGTGAATCATTTTATAGATCACCTCACTTGTACAAACAAACATAAGACATGTCAGATATACACAAACACACATTCATAGAAAATGTATAAACACACAGGTTTATACAAAGATATTAGTGGGGGGAAAAGAATTTAATTGTTAAAAACAGTGCTACAAATGGGCTGGGAGTCAGCCTAGAGCTAAGAAGAAATAATTTCCATTATATAACTATCAGTTCTGTTTGGCTTTTATCATCTGTATTTATTAGTTTTATAATAAAGGAAAACTCCCAGTAAAATTAGTACAGATACAAAGCACAATATTAAAGAGTGCTCATTAATAAAATTTCAGCTAAGGCACATTTGTCTAAAAATATTTTAAACATACTTGAGGGTTTGAATGATTCCTATATATGAACATGTAAACCCCTGTCCCGGCAAAGTATTTTCATAAATAAAAATGACCTTAAACACAAACTGGCAATCTCCTACGGATGGCAATGGCAGTTTTATGAGAGCAAAGGCCAACTTCTGCATTGCTGTGCTAAACATCCCAGACTTTAATGGTTCCGAAGAGTCATATAAGAGAAATAAGAAAGTGTAAGACCAAATAAGGTTCAAAGGAAACAGAAGTCATGCTAATGTTAAAAAGGAACATGCCTTAATGTAAAGGACACAAATAGAAAAAGCAGGAGAAATTTAATATTATTTGTTCATCAAGAAAAGTTAGAAAATTCTCATTCAGGGCAGATCTTTGTTGGAATGACAATAATATCCGAAATAGTTTTCTACTCAATTCAGTTTATTTCTCTATAATCCCCTGAAAATGTCACCTACTTTCTTTCTTCCTTTTCTTTGCTCCAAGCTGATTGGAATTCCTGTAGTTTCTTTTCCATCTGTTGGTTCTCCAGTTCTAACTGTACCTTCTCCAATCTCAGTTCCCGAGCATTTCTGAGTAAAAGTCAAACACAGAACATTCATTTGTGGTAAACAAACAAACGAACAACAACAACAACAACAAAAAAGGTAAAATAATTTTTGTGTCATCTTTTGCCCTTACAATTATGAATAGTAAATAAGTGATAAAGTACTCCAAGGACTTCCTTTGGAAGTCTATTGGTTTCTATGGTTTCTTAAGTTAACATTATTTTCCATTAACATTCACCTTAACATATGTATATTTTCAAACTTCAGATTTTTGGTTTACCTACTACAGTGCTAGAGGTTTCAAATCATAATTCACTTTCCATATGAACCCTGTCCTTATAAATGAACAAATATCTATGCTATACAAATAGAAAGTAAAAGAAAGAAAGATTTTCCAATTTCCGTACTGTCTTTCCTCTAAAGAATTCAAGTAGTTCGAAGCACACTGTTTAAAATAACTGTTTTCCGTCTTTCTAGACAGGATACACATTTTTGCTGACCTGATCATCTTAGAAACCTTCAACAAATTTCTACCTCTGTGTTGTACAAGTACAATAACAAAAAAAAAAAAAAAAAAAAAAAAAAGGCAGAGCTTGTTTGGGGCCTATTAGGGAGAAAGCATCTACTGAGGTTCTTGGTATAGGAGCCATCAAAAGGATTGAATGGGAACTGGGCCAATACCACCTATTGTTTCCTCTGAAGGAAAACAAGAAGAAAAGAGCTTTTTGAGGACAGAGAAGAGTCCCTTTACAGATTCTTGAGCAAGAGATTTTGGTAATAATATCTGAAGCTCATCAAACTTTGACACAAGCCATCTCCTTCATTTTATGCTGCTGGTCTCTTGTCAGTTTTAGTCACTGACTCCATCTTCCATAAGCCTATGCCAACCTAGTTCTCTAGCTTTTCTCATCTATCATCAGTTTAAATCTCTTCCTTTATTATTATATTAGTATTTGACTATATTCAAATAATCCTCGTGCATACCCAAGGATTCAAAGGCCAGGAATTAAAAAATAACGAATAATGGGGATCAGAAAGGGAACTAATTTATAGGAACAGTCACCAAAGAGCAAGTGGGCCAAAGATACGTGCCCAAGTGGACACTATCCAGGGAGACATACGGAAAGTGAAATAAGGCAAAGGCTGCCAGAAGGTTTAGAGAAGCTGGCAAAATACTGAGGGAGAGGCACTATTTTCATTATATCTGCTCCACAAGGAATATTTCAGCCCCTAGGATACTGTGGTGATAGGACATGTGAAAGTACGTGATAGGATATGAGACCCAGTAGAGCTTCCAGTACAGACAGGAATATACACACACAGACATGCATGAAGGTAATCAAAATAGAGTATAATGGTGTTGTCATTGGAGAAGAGCATGGAGGTACCTGAGCACAGAGAGGGCACGTACCCAGCCGATGGGCCTGCAAGAGCAGTTCCTGAAGAAAGAAAAGTCTGAGCTGATACCTACAGGATGAAAGGACCTAGCCAGTTACAGGGAAATGGTGAGAGCTGTGTTCCAGGAAGAAAGAAAAGTGTAGGCACTAGTAGACACAGGTGATGTGTGGGACAAGGAACAAGAGGTTCCACGTGACCAGGAATTATGTACAGGATGGGAACAGTGGCAAGAAATGGGGCTGCTGAGGTGGAGAGGGGCCAGGTCATGAAGAGCCACGCAGGCCATGATGAGGATTTGTATTCTATAAGAAATAAGAATTGCCAAAGGATTGTAAGAGAATGGATCAGACTTGCATTTTAGAAAAATCACTCTGACTGCAGAATGGGAAATTAGAGGGTGTAAGGCTGAAAGGCAAGGCAAGGCAAGGCAGCCAGTTGGGAGACTATTTCAGTAATCCTAATAATAGAGAGATGATGCTGGTCTGACTAGATAGAGACAGTGGAGAGAAAAATGGGAGCATTTGAGAAATATAAGGAAATAAAATTAACTGGACTTGGAGACTGACTTGAAGTATGTGACTCACCATAGAAGGGACAAAGAAGGAATCTAAGACAATCCTAGGTTTCTTATTTGGGCAACCAGAAAGATAATGATGCCTAGGTCACTTTGGGATGGGATGGAGACACAGTTCAGGACTGTATGCTGAGGATACATGAGCTGGTCTCCCTGTCCAGAGTCTCGATGGCCAACAACAATTTTCCATGGCTTCCAGAGGAAGAGTTCAAGAGCACAATTGTGATTGTGTTACTCCCTTGCTTAGAAAACTTTTAATGTTTCTAAAGACTCCACTGGTAGAGGAAAGGGATAAGACTGGAAAAAAAAAAAAAAAGACTGCTTACTGACCAAGTGGTCAAGTTGATGGGATGCTATGGGTCTGAAACAAGACAAGGGTTCCTTCTAGAGACAGCCTCAGACACAGAGCTGGGGGGGCGGGGGGGAGCAGGGGGCAGGCAGGGCCATTGGGGAAAACTAAGGTTGATTCTGCAGCGATCAGGTCGACCCAAAAAATCCAAGGGCCAGAAACAACCTGCTCAAATTAGTTGGGGGCTGGGAAAGAGGAATACAAACACCGGAGAACACCAATGCATAAGCCAAGATTAAGATCATCATTAAGATAGTATCAAATGCAAATAGGCTTCAAATAAGAAAAGGGGGACAAAGGGAACTCCAGAGCAATTACTGTGGAGTAGGTGTTCCTGTCCTACCTTTTGTAGGATATTGATCATGACTGGATCAGGGAAACCTAATCACCTCCAAAATAAATTCAAAACTCCTTAGTGCACTGTACAAGTTAATTTACTATCTATACAGTCCTGCCCTTCTAACTTTGTTCTATAAATCTCTGTTCCATAAATCACTGCATGTGTCTGACACTTCCCAAACTATGTGGTCTCTCTACCTTTGCACAAGTTTCCCCCCAGTAACTACCCAACTAACTGCATCATTCAAGCAAAGCTTGGAGACCTCCCCACCTGTGCCCCAGCAGCTTGGGCCATGTTCTCATTGCCCCTTGGGCTTTCTCATCACACCACGCTTGCTACTATCTCATAAATGTGATTTTATCTATTCATATCCTCTACAAGCTACCTGAGAACAAAGATTGTGTCTTCTTCCTCTCATATCCACCATTCCCTAGCACACTGTGTAGAACATGCTCACTTAATAAATGTCTGTTGGCTAAATGGTCTTTATGTATCTAAACACAGACTAGAAACACAGGACCAAAATCAAATTATATATGCCCCATTTTCTTCTTTACACAAAAAAACAAAATCGGTAATAGTAGCAATTGGATAGCTCCCCTCCCACCTAAAAAGGGTAAAATTAATACAGCTGGTCTTGAACAAAAGAAGTTTGAACTGCATGTGTCCACTAATACACAAAAATTTTTTGATAAATACAGTATAGTGTTGTTTTCTTTTCCTTTCGATTTTCTTAGTAATATTTTCTTTTCTCTCGCTGAGTTTATTGAAAGAATACAGTATATAATACAATGCAACATACAAAGTATGTGTTAATTGACTACGTTCTCCAAGACTTCTGGTCAAGACTAGGCTATTAGTAGTTAAGTTTTGGGGATGTTAAAAGTTATACAGGGATTTTTGACTGTTCTAGAGCATCAGTGCCCCTAACCTTTGTGTAGTTCAAGGGTCAGTTGTGCTGGGAATGCCATATATTTGTGTGACATTTTCCAGTTTACACGTGCTCTTACTCACAGTATCTCAAAAGTGAGGGAAGAATTAGGAAGGCTCTGAACACACTGAATAACCACAGGACTATTGATCTAATTCAGGGAACTCAAAACTAAAATTGAAAATCAACAGTCTGTCCCTAACCCAGACTGGCTGGCCCTTATTGATACTTGAGAGGCAGGCCTTGGGAATTTCCAGTGACTCTAGATGACCTCAAAAAGAAACAGTATATTGACACTGCCAGTACTCCTGCTATGTCACGAAATTCCCAGAGATGGCTTGGCTAGCTGAATGTGTCCACAAGACAATCCAGGACGTAAGGTACCCTTCCCAAGAAAGGTGATTTCAACATACTGTCCCTAGTAGATGAAGTGCTGGGATGACACCTTCTATTCTCTATTGAAAGATCTTTCAGTCCAATAATCTCCCTAAATTTCAGTGCCTTTCAGTTTCTTCAGGGTGATTCCTTTTTAACCCTGAAAAAGTATCACAAACTATCTGAAACCTTCTGTTAGACTGCTTCGGTAGTCAATAAACCCAAACCTCACTTATAACTTTTCACCTCAATTTTGTGGCATAAATAATTTTAGTCCTCAATTTAAAAATTATGATAGATTATATCAAACCTACTATCTCATAGATAAAAATACACCAATGTAAAGAAAATGGAAATAAGAGCTCACAAATTTAAGTTCAAGTCCAAATTGTCTCATATAAAAAGAATACAACATACAGAAATGTTAGCAATTATTTCTATTTTAGTAATAAATATTTATGCACTTACCTGTATCTTAGCTTTACAGAATTTCCAGGTTTTCCCCATGGAAGAACTATAAAATCTTTGGTGTCCATGATCACAGTCTTTTGTTTTTTTTTCCAGTCTTATTATTATCAAAAAATTACTGTGATTTACAAAAACTTCTGAAAAAGTAACAAAGAATTATGCCAGAGTAAAGTAGTTAAATTACAAATTCAAAACTATGTGTAGTTGCAAGTTTTACAAACCGAAATCATTATGAGAAAAAAGCTTAATTAAAGGTTAAACAGTAAATATATATGTATATATGCTAAATTTAAGTTTTATATAGATCTATATACTAATAAAGTTATAAGTATAACATGTGATGGAACTAAAAATTTACGAATAATGTTATAGCAAAAAACTATGGAAATAGTCAGCTGAAAGTGAAGAATGCACTCATTAAGACAGAGCACATTCTCTGGCTCTTTCTGTGGTAAAGAGTATAAAAATATGCATCAGGTTTTGTTCCTATCCAAAAACAATATCCATGGCTAAATATAGGGAAAAGAAAAGAAACTTAGAGATACAATCCAAACTCAAAACCTTTCTTTGTACATATATGGCAATGTAAAATGAAAATTAAGGTATGTAATAATTACCCAAAGGCACTCTAATATCCTCATTCATCAAAGAAAATTTTAATGATGCTCTTTGCCTAAGATCAGAAATTAGCATATTTAGAAAGAATTTTTTAACAAGAAATGAAACAAAAAAAGATTTTCTGCCTAACTCCAAGTTAACCAGAAAATTAAATTATTCAGAACACCCTATTTCCTGAATATCCCAATTATTCATGGTTCTATAATAATTTACTCTGTAATGCTGAATTACCAAATCACGTGCACAACTATTAGATTTTTATACCAATAAAATTTCCAAATTCTGAACACTCTTAAAGAAATATAAAAGGTATTACCATGCAGTCCATAGTTTCAAATGGCCAAACCATTTGATATTGTTGGTTTATACATGTGTTTCTACGTACTCACAACCCCCATAAATATTTACTAAGTCTCTGCTATATGCAAAGCACCATGCTGAGAGGCATGAAGGTATCAAGATCCAGGGAAATTTGTTTTCTATGCTCAAAAATGGCATAGAGTCAAAAAGGGCATATAAAACCTATATATAAAAGCCATAAAATAGGGTAGAAATTATAAAGGCCATAAAATTTATAGATGTAATAATATAAGAAGTGAGAGAAAGAACTTGAGCTGGCTAGCATTTAATGTGGGGATCTGAGGAGAAAGGAGGCTATCTAAGAAGATATGGGGGGAGGGGGCACCTGGAGAGTACAGTTGGTTAAGCATCCAACTCTTGATTTCAGCTCAGGTCATGATCTCAGGGTTGTGAGATCAAGCCTCACTACAGGCTCAGAGCTGGGCATGAAACCTGTTTAAGATTCTCTCTTTCTCCCTCTGCCCCTTCCCACTCCACACTCACATACACACACACACACATACACATAAGAAGATATGATAAACAGTCGACACTATGAGAAAAACAGCTTTCAAATGGGGACTAATGACTGATTCTATTTGGTTGATGTGCAGGTTGCGTGGAGGGGAAAAGTAGGCATACATTTGGAAATGTAGGCTGAGGCCCCATAACGAGTGGCTTTAAATGCAAAGTTCAGGCATTTGGAATTTACTCTGTAGCTAATGAGAATCACTGAAAGTTTAAGACGGAAGAACAGAAAATAAATCTAGAAGCTTTGCTCAAAAACTTCAGGAGAGAAGGCATCAGAACGGGAGTAACCAAATGGAAGGCTTTTGTAACATCAAAGTCTATATAGTCAAATGAGTAACTTCTTCAGTTTTGTTCCTCTGGGACACTATCTCATAATTCCAATGATGCAACCACTGCTCAAAATACTTTTAAAATGCCTCTTTTGAAATCGCCTGCAAAGTCCACCATACATACCCAACAAACACACAGATCTACTTCGTTGTGCCTCATTTAAAACTAAAAAGGATATTGTTCAGCAAGAGCGACTACTTTGTTCATTCAAATCCAGTTTCAAGTTATTCTCCCCACCAAAAATAAAAAAATAATAATAATTTAGTCTGAAAGAGTAGAGTTTGACTACCTTGGAGAAAATTCTGAAGGCACTTATTCTCTGAAGATAATCAAAAATGGAATTATACAAAATAATTCTATATTGCAAGCAGTGTAGTGGATGCATTGTAGGACTAAGTATATTTGTGCCTTCGATAAACAAATATTTAGCCACTCCTTTGTGACCTCTTTAAGCGTACTTTAGTCACAACGGTAAATAGGACATGGTGTCTTCCCTCAAAGAACTCAAAATGAAAGGGAAAGCCATATAGTGAGACAATACTGTGGACCATTCCAACAGAAGGAAATACTTAGGAGGGACATAGAACTTAGACTCACTTCTCAAGCACCAAGCCTTAGCTTTCAAAGCTAAAATCAGTGTCAAAGAAAACTAAAGATACCACTGGGAAACTAAGATTCGGTTTGCTCTGGGGAGGGGAGGGTGCATCTTCTCTACCCCTCCTTTGTAGGCAAAACCTTTGTCTCACTTAAAACGAAAGAGAGAGAGAGAGAGAGAGAGAGAGAGAGAGAGAGAGAGAGAGAGAGAGAAGAAAGAAAGGAAGGAAGGAAGGAAGGAAGGAAGGAGGAGGAAGGAGGAAGATCTTACCTTCCGACGCCACTCCCTGCATCCCACCCTCCCACTCACTAACATCCCTCAGCCCGCCACCCTCCACCACCGCCTCCCCTCCCGCCCCCCCACTAAAGAAAAGACTAAGAAAGAGATGTGGAGGGAGGAGGGATGAGAAGAGCAAACTCTGGGAATAATCCTACTCAAAAAGAGTCTGTATCTCTTTTTTATTGTAATCTGGAAATACAATTGCTGGACCCTTGTCTACTGTGGCTAAGTTTTTCATGAAAAGTTCCACACTGTTATCATTACCAAAAAAAATTAAGCCAAAAGTTATGTGATCTTTAATTTTTAACTGTGTGGGGGATCGTGGTGTCTATTCCCCCCACATTGTTCAAGGGTCCACTTGTGCATAAAACTGAATACACGACGACTGAAATGAATTCTTATAAAAAAAAGTCTGTAAATTTCATTAGGATGAGATGATTCAGATTTATAGCTCTGCTGATAATGTGATTTAACCAATCAATGGTCTTATTCGGGGGTATTTCACCTCACTGAATGCAATTAGTAAGGCTTCTTCTCAGCTAAATGTTTTATCAAGTCACACACATAAGCCAATTTTCCTGTATGAAGAGAAAAGGAAGATTATAATTGTGAGTCATGCTGTTCTGTCTGTTTCCTCTCGTAAAACCAACAGAGAGGCAGGTCACCTTTCTCGGCACAGCAAGGACATAACAATGTCAGCCGGAAGATCAGCAAAGCCCCAAACTTGAGTCACTTAACGGAATCAGGGAACTACAGATCAACTCCCTATTATGCAAACTTCGTCATTCCACCTGTCCTCTGGTGACACAATTTTTTTTTCTGATTATTAAACACCAGAAGTTTAATAGCTATTTGGAAAATTGTCTGGTTACCTGATTTATTAGGCCGCATCATTTTTCCATCCCCAACCTATTCTTCCCCATTCCTATACGCATGATATGACCCAAAGGTGTCCATGATGGTTGGATTCTCCTTCCACCTGAGATCTCATTCTGGGAATGCAACCCAAGAATCAAGGCTGGCTACCACAGAATGGAAACCAGGAAATCATGATGATTTAGAACCCTGGAAACTCAGAGCATTCATAAAGAGTTGCCCTACTCTCCTAGAATTTGCCATGATGCCACCGGCAGAATGGGAGGTTTGGGAAGCCACTGTTTTTGAGATGGGACAATTTGTATAGCTAAAAACTTTTTTTTAAAGATTTTATTTATTTATTCATGAAAGACAAAGAGAGAGGGGCAGAGACACAGGCAGAGGGAGAAGCAGGCTCCTTGCAGGTCCTTCCCAGGACCCGGGGATCATGACTTGAGCCAAAGGCAGACGCTCAACCACTGAGCCACCCAGGCGTCCCTATAACTAAAAACTTATCTAAGATGAGTTGATTATTCTAATGACCCAGATCATCTTAGACCTGAAAACTTAAATGCCAGTAAATAAGAATTTTTCTTTACTTTAACACATATTTTGAGGCCCAAAAGTAAAGATTAAAATCTTTCTAAATATGTAAGGAAAAATACATGATCCCTAGCACAATCTGATGCCTGAGCGGCCTACTGACTAAATATATGCCATTTTCTCCTGGCATAGGCCATGAAAAGTAAATCAGGTATTGACTTCTCAGCTGCACTTCATCTTTCAGCCAACCAATATATCTGATTAATATTGCCTCAGGGTACTAAATAGTACCCATGTCATCCAGATTTTACCTTTTATATGCAGGTTCCCTTGAGAAAAATTAGCAAAGTTTGCTTGTGGATATCAAGGGGCAAGGAATCTTTTTAAAATATTTGCCAACTAAAAATGATAAGTAATATTAATGGATACTAGGTTAAACTTCAGAGGACCTTTGTGTCCAAAGTGGTCTCTGAGCCTCAGTTTATCGCTATATTAAATGATGAGAATTCCACCCCACCGCACCCCACCCCACCCCCCACCCCCCTGCCCTCCCATCCCCACCTAATTTGCAAGATATCAAACAAAAGGACTCTAATTTGTGGCCTGTAAATCAGCGGGCTCCTTATGGGCCTCCAGAGAGCTCAGGGTTCAGGGAAGGGGCAGCCTTAGAAACTACCCTGAAAGTGGAATGAGGGAGCCATCAAGGCTTTTCTTAAACCACAGATTCTGATTTCATCCGTTTTACATAATGATCATACCTCTGAGTCAGATTGACTATAAATAAACTCCTCTATAGCTTAAAAAAAATGTTTTAAAGTCACAACAGTAAATCAATATACGATTATTAATTCTGTATCAACTGAAGACTTCATATGATCGCCAATAGCAATGAAAGCATTAAATTTATCAATCACACCTTTTGGAAATCCAACCCTTTCATGGATGAACCCTTTCATGACCTATGCCACTCATTCTCATAAAGTCCACTATTCCCCTAAGTGGTCACTTATGAATATTTTAGGAATGGGAAAAATTAAGGCATCCATCCAAGATTGGTGACAAAGCCAGAAATTACAATTTTATTCCCAGTCCCATTAGTTCCTCTTAGGACTTGAAATCTAAATATTGTTCTACAAACTTAAAATGATTAATTCCTATCATTCATATTCTTCCCCCTTTCATGATCTCAACCCGTCATAAAAAAGGAAATTTAGAGACAGAATTGTATAGCATCAGATTATCTTCTAAATTTTACAACAATATATTTAAACATCGGTGAAAACCTTTTGGGTGTCAAAGTGCTCCCATGTAATACAAGGTCACAAAGGCAAGGTGTGACCCCGGGAGCCCGGGATCGAGTCCCGCCTCGGGATCCCCACAGGGAGCCTGCTTCTCCCTCTGCCTGGGTCTCTGCCTCTCTCTCTGTGTGTCTCTCATGAATAAATAAAATCTTAAAAAAAAAGAAAGAAAAAGTCAAGTTGTAGAGCGGGTACGATGGAACCCCCTGGTGTCGTGTCCAGGGTTCACAGTTCCCGACTCCACTGGCACCAGGGGCTCAGAAGTTCTCTGTTTATAGGAAAAAAAGGAGCTTCCACTCCTGAGGCCAGTGGGGCTGGCAGTCGGTGGGGCTGGACACCCACTCGGGCAGCGCCCCAGGCCCCCGAATCCCAGCCCACACCCCCCCCCGCCCCTCGGATCCCGGCCCGCCAGCTCGGAAGCGCACCCCCCGCCGCCCCATCTGCAGCCCCCGCCGCCCCACCTGGAGTCCCCGCCGACCCACCTGGAGCCCCCCGCCGACTCATCTGGAGACCCCGCCCCCCGCCGCCCCACCTGGAGCCCCAGCCGACTCACCTGGAGCCCCCGCCGACTCACCTGGAGCCCCCGCCGCCCCACCTGGAGCCCCCGCCGCGCCACCTGGAGCCCCCGCCGACTCACCTGGAACCCCCGCCGACTCACCTAGAGCCCCAGCCCCCCGCCGCCCTACCTGGAGCCCCCGCCGACTCACCTGGAGCCTCCGCCGCCCCACCTGGAGCCCCCGCCGACTCACCTGGAGCCCCCGCCCGCCCCCCGCCGCCCCACCTGGAGCCCCCGCCGCCCCACCTGGAGCCCCCGCCGCCCCACCTAGAGCCCCCGCCGACTCACCTGGAGCCCCCGCCGCGCCACCTGGAGCCCCCGCCGACTCACCTAGAGCCCCAGCCCCCCGCCGCCCCACCTGGAGCCCCCGCCGCCCCACCTGGAGCCCCCGCCCCCCGCCGCCCCACCTGGAGCCCCCGCCCCCCGCCGCCCCACCTGGAGCCCCCGCAGCCCTCCTCACGGCCGCCGGCCCCAGCTTCCCCGAACTTCCGCCTCGGTCTCCCTGGTTACCGCGTCAGCCCCGTACCCATGGCAACCAGGACGCTTGGCCGGGCCGCTGTTGACCAGCAGAGGGCACAAGGGAGCCCCGCCGGAGGGCGAAGGGGGCGAGGCCGGAGAGCGGAGGAAGGAGCCCGCGAAGCTCCGCAGGCGGCAGGTTTTCTGCGGGAGGCGCTCCTAGCGCCTTGCAAGCGCTAGTCCAAGTTTTATCTGGAATATTTAATTCATCCTCACAACGGCTCAGTTTATATCCAAGAAAATTAAGGCACAGAAAGTTGAAATTGGGACCCCAATTTACACAGCTAGCAGATGGCAAACCCAAGAATTAACCCAAGCAGCTAAGGACTCCCACGTGTGTGCTCCGTCCAGTCGCTTATCAAAGGTCACAAGAGCCAAAATCAACCCTGGAATCCAGGTCTCAGGAACCCTCGCTTCTTTATACCGAATATATGACCCACGGGTGTATGGGTCACATGGCAGACAGAGAGAGAGAATCAACCCACGCTTCTCAGACTTCTCTGCTCCAGTCACCTGCTTATTTTTCACTCCCTAAACATCTGTAGTTTGGGGTGGGTGGTGGGTTGTTTTGTTTTGTTTTGTTTTGTTTCAGTTTATTTTATTTTTTTATTTTTTCAGTTAATTGAAAAAATTCTTCTAGATTTATTTAAACAGAGTTTTTTTAATGAAAATCTCTGTTGTAATCCATAGAAAAGAAAGTATTGGTAGCGTACACTGGTTTGGAGGCTTTAGATGCTATTTTAAGTCTGACTTTTCCCTTTCTATTTTGTTTTTTTTATTTATATTCAATTTGCCAACATGTAATATAACACCCAGTGCACCCAGTGCTTATCCCATCAAGTGCCCTTTTTATTTATTTATTTATTTATTTATTTATTTATTTATTTATTTATTTATTTATTTATTTATAGCTCTGTTTTTATATGCTTCAAGTAGAATGTGTGGTTGGTTCTTTAGTCACTTGGTCTAAAAATGTCTATGCTGGGCAGCCCGGGTGGCTCAGCCGTTTAGCGCTGCCTTCGGCCCAGGGCCTCATCCTGGAGACCCAGGATCGAGTCCCACGTCGGGCTCCCTGCATGGAACCTGTTTCTCCCTCTGCCTGTGTCTCTGCCTCTCTCTGTGTGTGTGTGTCTCTCATGAATGAATAAATAAAATCTTTGAAAAATAAAAATAAAAATGTCTATGCTTATCCACATCGTTATCTATCTTGTTACTAGACTAATAATCTCGACTCTTATGGTTAAGATACTAACCTTTGAACCATTGCTTTCCACATTAGTGTACTCTGTCAGAACACATTTAGTGTTTTCTCCTGGCAGCATTAATTGTACAAAACTTAACTAGCATAGATAAGAAAAGACAATGACAGTCTTATGGTTGTGATTCTGGGCTTTGAAATGAAGGCAGACCTGAGTCGGAGTCCTGGTCCTGCCACAAATTATCTATTGTATGACCTTCAGTGAGATATAAAACCCAGTTTAATTGGTTAAATGAGATAATAATAATAATCCATACATGGTCTAACATGGAAGGGTAAATGAAACAATGTATATTAGGTCTTTAGCACTAAGCCAGGCCCATAGTTGGTGCTTAATAAATGGTTAAAAAAAAAAAAAAGCAGTGGTGCTTCTGTACAGTGATCGATATCTAACTGCTCATGATATAAATTCACCAAATCCTTCCCTCAAATCCTTCCTTTAAATCTAGTATAATGACAAGTGTCAAATGGATATTCAATACTACTAGAATTTTCTTATGCAGGACTGTTTTCCAGACATGCTCTTCAAATTACCAGGAAAGAATTTTCAGTGTGTATCCATTCATTCATTTATTCAACAAATATTTGTTGAAAGTCCCTTCTTCTATATCTTGAAAATACTGCAGTGAAGAAAACTTAGCCCTTCTGTTAGCAAACATATTTTAATAGAAGCAGAAAGAAAATAAACAAACATATAAATATATGTTGGGTGCTTTGAAAACAATGCAGCGGAATAAAAAAAAATAAAAAATAAGAGTTTAAATTTAGGTTAGGTGGCCAAGAAAGTCCCAGAATGCAGGGAGAGAAAAAGACATGGGGCAGTCAGGGCCAGGAACATTCCAGAGGGAAGAGCAAACAAACTTCAGTTCAGGCCCCATCAATAGCAGTATTTTGCATAAATCCTATGGATTACTTCTGTACAACACTGTTTTACTTTAAAAAGGCATGTTTGAAACACATTTACTAGTGCAAAGTAAAACCAAACTCATAAAAGTAATGTTTAAAATATTCTGGCACTTTTCAAAAGCGTTAAAAGGATATTACCTTGCTTATATTTAGAGAAACAGCTCATGCGCGGTTCTGCAAAACAAAGCAGAGCCAAAAAAATAAGCCCATGCCAAGTTACATGGTAAAATGAAAAATATGAAGAGCTTGTCTTTCAGAACCATGATTAGTGACAAAATGAAATGAAACATGTAAAAACAATGACACCTCTAGAGATAGGATTTCCTCTCTGCTGAAGCAGAGTGCATTTAAGTGACACCAGCAATTCTGCAAATAGTTTACCACATCTGTATCGGGAGCACAGTATTCCTGGGGGTTTTTGCAGATTCGTGTTTCATCATGCCAGTATGAAGACAACACTTGAACGCACGTTTTCTGAACTAGGGGTATTCAATGTGGGGATACACTTTACCCACACTGAAGAAACTGAGAGCGCAGACTTACTGAATTCAAAGGATAGCTACAAGGTCATGCTTAAAAAGACATTCTCTCTCTCTCTCTCTCTCTCTCTCTCTCACACACACACACACACACACATTTGCGTTGCACAAGCTCCGCTCATTAAGTAACCTTCTTTTGTACTTGGCGCCCTCCTGCCTGGATGAAAATCGTGGCAGGCCTTGGGACTTTCTGGTCACTTATAGGTGATAAAAGCTCTTAAATGAATAATAAAAATGTCCAGTTCCATATAATTGTCAGACTCTGCGTGTGATTCAGTATTGTTTCCCCTTCTCAATGGTTGGGCCTCCTGAATGGAGAGAGGCCTGAAGTCAAGAACCTCTTAAAGGAGGCTTGTGTTTTCATTCCTCACCATCATTCGCCCATCGGTCTTATCAATTGCCTACATTGAAATCACAGGAAAGGATAAGGATTGAAGCAGAGAAGCCCTAACTTGACTGGTACTGAGCCTGCCAGGTGTTTAGAGCAGGCCATTCTCCAGAGAGACCACCCCACCCCCATCCACTGAGGACATCAACCTACATGGCTCTAGATGCAGGGGATGCTTTCTCCTAACACCTTTGCTTACTGGGCCCCTAGGTATCCAGTGATTATTCTTGCTTCTCTCTGTGGGGTCTCAGTGATCCTCCTGGATGACCATTAAGTGACCCATTTTCTCTTACATTTTCTTGTGCTCCCTACCTGACCCTACAGGAAAGCCTCCTGCATGCTTTGTACTGCCACCCTGTGGGTGTGCAAGACAGCCAACGTAATCACCTCTCTTCAGTTCCTACACAGTGACCGGCCAGTTTAACAGCTGCACTTATGATTCTGCACATGGAAAGTCAAAACCAGTCTGCCACAATCCCGGTTGCAGGGACCCCCTGATATATGTCTTACCAGGCTTTCAAATGACAGTCAGGGACTGTTAACAGACATTGCCCAAAACTTGGAAATAAGGTAGAGGAATCATTGCATGTCCTTTCAATGCCCAGTCTAGGAGCCCACTCGGAGGTTACCTTATTTTCTAAGAAAATGTACCTCTGTGTGATTATCATTTACTCTTCTCTGCATAGGGCTATGTAAAGTTACATGTTCATTGGTAGGATTTTTTCATCTATGACTTTGTTATCATTTGCATCTAGATATGCAGTGAAGCTCTGTCTTTTAGATAAAATAATGCCAGAGGTTGGGCATTTACTGCCCCGTAATAATACATCCACCAGTTCGGTCTCTAACCTAAAAATCTTACACCAATATTTTCGGTCAATTTTTGATATAGAGTTAGCCTCTCAAGATTTTTTGAACCAGCTTTACCATCCTGGTGGTTCCTTTCATAATGAATTAAATAAACTGTGGAACATGATGTTCTAACCTACTGAAGTTATATTTTGATAGCACCAGGCCTTCCTCTTTTGAAGGGAGATGGGACACGGCATGCCAGCAGCTCTCCAAAAGCACTCTCTCAACCTTCACTCTACTTCTTGGCTCCTCAAATCCTTTTCTAGGCAGAAGTTGGTGGTCAGTTCAGGACTGCAAAACAAGTTTTCTACTTTCTCCACTTTACAAGTCCTATAATGTAACCTTACTCTGAAATGGAGCATCTACTTCCTTCATGCCTTGGCAGACACTGAATATAACATCCTATTACATATGGATGGGATTTTTCAAATTGTCAAGGATAGCTGAGCTTTAGAGGCAACATAAAATTACAAAAAGACTGCACAAAAACCTAAATTAGTATGATATAAATATATTTAAGTGCTTCTGAAGGGCTAAACTTAAGGAAAAAGAAGAAACTTGTGGTTAGGGGGTGACATTGTCCTCTTATAATTTTTCTCAGCCTTGTAATTTCTGGCTTGTCACCAATGACACAGAATTCTTCAGCAAATAAATTTCCATAACACAAGGCAATTATTACTGATGTTTCACAAGTAGAGGAAAATCATCAGGGCATATGATAAATTTCTGCTTCCTGCAGTGTGTGGTTCTTTTCCAGTTGAAAAATAAATGTATAGGCTTGTTGGATGGGCACAGTTTCATTTCATCAGCACCTACTCAACATCTGTTCTATCCCATGCACTGCCCTGACCTGGATACAGAGGAACAAAGGTTGCACCTCTGCCCTTGAGGAACCCCCTGTCTATCGAGGGATGTGCGAGTTTACAAATAACTGATATGTAATGTACCAAGTACCATATTCACAAATTACGAACACATGACATGTTTGTGTCATGGCCAGAATTTCTGGATCATTGAAACACAGTATATGTGTCACAGAGCTGCAGATAAGAAGCAGTGCTCTGGTCAAATTTAAAAGCATCTCAGACATTACCCCTTTGACAATGGAAATCCCCAAATTGGTCTTAAAACAGAAAGACAACCACCTCAATTATGCTTATAGCAGCATCTTTGAAAGGTAACTGGTGCCAATGTGAGGATGGAGCAAAAGGAGAAGACAAAGACAAAGGGACAGTTTTGAAATGCAGTTATATTAGGCGAAGACAGAAATGGTGAGTCTGGAATAAATCAATGCAGAGGTCACAGGTCAAGTGAGATAGATTCAAGGGGATTTCTTAAACTCCAACAGCACTTGTAGCCTGAAGACATGCACTTGTCAAGGGAGAAGGAACAGTTCGTAGAGTGCGGACCAAGGAGGTGCCGGATCAAGTAGTGCAGTTTTGAAGTTTTTACTTCTGAGATAGCAATAAGAAGTAATTTAAAAAAAAAGGGGCAAAATATAGGTCTAATTATTGGGAATGCGATGGGGGCTGGTCATATATGTTAGGGTGTCTCAGCATGTGGAAATAACCAAAGATGCAGGAAGAGAGGAAGTGAAGCTAGAATTTGTGATGAGGGCCTTAGAAAGACCCTTGAGTTGAACATAACATTATTTTCTTTCTTTTTTTTTTTTTACTATACCCTTTAATTTGATACGAGGTTAATATTTCTTGGTTCCATTCAGGAATTGATAAACAATTCTGGTGGACACCAACAATCCGCTACTCATTCCCCTCCATTTACCTGGAAGCGATCTGTGAGCCTTGGCGGCATGTTTTCACAACCCAACCCACTCTTATAATGGTTTATGGGACAGGAGTCCAAACTAGACCAGTCAGATTCTCTCTTGCAAGAATGTGGAATTGAGACTGAGAGAGAGACTCTTAGGGTCACAATATTTTGTCATTTGGACCACAGGAAGAAAAAAAAGAAAGAAAAGAGAAAAGAGGAAAAAAAAAAAAGGGAAGGAAGGGGATTATCTAGCGGCTTTCCTTTTCCTGAAGACTAGCTACATCCTTGCCCTTTGGTTTTAAGACACACCCCTGTATCCTTAAGATAAATTCTCCTTTGTAACTTAAGCTAGCATGGCTCGGTTTCAGTTGCTCAGAACAAAGAAATGTGACTGAGACGACTGCCAGAAGAACTGTAATAAAACTTTCTTTAAAAAGCAAGTCCAAAGTATAGATTCCCAGAGAATTCTTTTGAACAGCAGTAGAATATTAATCTATGTCTCTCATAATTTTAAATTAATATTCCTACATATGCAAAGATAGGGAAGTCATCTGGCATTCTTTTGAAACCATTGTCTCAAAAAATGCTAAAAAAAATCTCTTGTTTATTTTTTAATCAGTTTAATTTCTTAGTTTATTTGCTTTAAGTTTGGCTGTGCCAGTTTTGCTAGCAGACAATTATTTATAATTGATGTAGCTTTAGGGAAAAGCTAATCTTAAAAAGAAAAAAGCTGGCATTTCAGAGAAAAAGTCATTCATTTCTGATCCTTGCCAAGTTTTAATAAGTGTATCCTACTGTCTTCTTGAGATTTATGCACTGTTAGCTGTACTTCATTTGGAAAATTTGCATTTTTCTCTTATGCACTCAAGCTGGGAGGCACAAAACAAGAGTTACAAGGTTTGTTTGACATGAGATGTCTAACGGTAATTTTCTTTCATCGACTTTATTCTCCTACAGTTCTGATCCCCAAGGGCAGATTTTTTCATCAGATTTTGTGGAACATTTTATAACAACTTTACCTTTGCAAAAGTTCCTTCCAAAACATTCCATAGGAGCTGTCACCACTCCCTCTACTATAGAACAGACTAGATTTACTATTTTTATGCACACGTTGAGTTAACATGATCTATGTACCCATCTTCACATTAACTCAGAAAACCCTGTGCATCTAACATAGCTAGCTTTTGTGAAGCTGTGGACAATCACCAAATACTTATAGAGGACCTGCTACACAACAGGTATTTTGATGGATAATGGCTACACATATAAACAAGACAGAAATACATTCTGTCTTTGCAGAAAGAAAATAGTCTAGATGGGAGATAGAGAAGAATTCAGAATAACAACTGCTAAAACTGTGTGAGAACATGATACTGTAGGAGCACAAAGAACAGTAACCCAACAGTTGAGGCTCAAGAAAGGCTTCTTAGCACAAGATAAGTGATGTCCTATCTAGGTTTGGCCCAGATGGTTGAGTAGGAGCTCTAGACAGGTTTTGGGGAGGGTGGGTGAAATTAGGGAATGTTCTGGGCAGAGAAAAAAAAAAAGAATATGCAAACTTCCCCACAGTGAGTTAAAATATGGTAAGTTTAAAGAATCTAAAAATTTCCAGCATTACTGAAACATGAAAAGGGCTTTGGAGAAGTGGGGAAGGGAAGAGAAAGAAGTGGGAGTCACGCTCTGGCAAAAAGGAGACTAATTAAGAAGTTACTGCTACAGTCTATGAGATACTAGTGGCCCAGGCCTTGATCTAGGAAGCAATATTAAAGAAAGTGTAAAGATCCAGTATTTATGGTGAAAAGCTCATCATTGGGCTTGGAATCGATTAGAGGAGAGGCTGGGAAACAAAGGATGATCCCCAGGATTTATGGAACTGAAGATAAAATTTTTGCATTTAGGTTCACGAGATAGTGGTCTGTAGTTGTCTTATGCTTTTGTCTAGTTTTGGTATCAGGGCAATGCTGGCCTCAGAGTATGAATCTGCTTCTATCTCCTGAAAGAGATCATAAGGAACTGGTATAATTTTTTCTTCAGTGTTTTGTGGAATTCACCAGTGAATCCATTTGGGCCAGGTACTTTCTGGTTTTGAAGGTTATTAATTATTGATACAATGTATTTAACATATACAAGCCTATTCAGAAATCCATTTCTTCTCGTGTGTTGTTTCACCACATTGTCATTTTCAAGGGATTACTCTTTTTCCCCCAGCTTATCAAATTTGCATGCCTGGAGTCGTTCAGAGTATTCACTGATTATTCTTTTAATGTCCAATAGATCTTCAGTGATCCACCCCTCTTTCATTTCAGATATTAGTAATCTGTGTCCTCTCTCATTTTTCCTTAGGTAGCCTGAGTAGAGAATTATTGATTTTGTTGATTATTTTGAAGAACCAGCAATCGGTTTTATTGATTTTCTCTATTGATTTCCTTTCTCTATTCAATTTCATTGATTCCTGCTCTAATTCTTATTATTTCTTTTCTTCTGCTTACTTTGGATTTAATTTGATCTTATTTTTATAGTTTCCTAAGGTAGAAACTGAGAGACTTATTTTAGATCTTTGGGTTTTTTTTCCTAAGATATACATTCAACGTTATCAATTTTCCCCCAAAGCCCTGCTGCATCCCGCAACCATTGGTAAGTTGTGTCTTCTTTTTCATTTAGTTCAAAATATTTTTTTCACTTCTTTTGAGATTTCTATTTTGACCCATGTGCAATTTGGAAGATTGTTGTTTAATCTGCAAGAATTGGGGGATTTTCTTTTTAGCTATCATTCTTTATTGATTTTTAGTTCCACTGTGGTCTGAAAACATTGTATGATTTCTATTCTTTCAAATTTGTTCAAGTGTGTTTTATGGCCTAGAATGTGGTCTATCTTGCTGAAAATTCCATGTGATTTTAGAAGAATGTGTATTCTGCTGCTGTTGTTGGATAAAGTAGTCGATAGATGTCCTTTATATCCAGTTGATTGATGGTGTTGATAAGTTCAGTTATGTCCTAATTGATTTTCTGCCTGCTGGATCTGTCCGTTTCTGATAGAGGGATTTGAAATCTCTAACTAATGGTGGATTCATGTATTTTGGCTTGCAGTTCTGTCAGTATTTGCCTCACATAACTGGGTCGTTGTTAGGCACATAAATGTTAAGAGTTGCATCTTCTTGGAGAATTGACCCCTTTATCATTATGTAATGCCCCTCTTCGTCCTGACTGCCTTTCCTTGCTCTGAAGTCAGCTCTGTCTGAATTTAATACTCCTGCTTTCCTTTGAGCAATGTTAGCATGTTTTGTATTTCTCCCTCCATTTACTTTTAATCTGTATGTGTCTTTACATTTAAAGTGGGTTTCTTTTAGACAACATATAGTTGGGCTTCATTTTTCTTTTTTCTTTGTTTTAAGTTTTTATTTTAATTCCAGGTAGTTAACATTCAATGTATCATTAGTTTCAGTTGTACAGTATAATGATTCAGTATTTCCATACTATTCCTGGTGTTCATCAGAAATGCTCTCCTTAATCTCCATCAACTATTTAACCGATCATCCCACACACCTTACTCTGGTAACCATCAGTTTGTTCTCTACAGTTAAAGTCTGTTTCTTGGTTTGCCTTTTTTCTTTCTTCCCCCTTTATTCATTTGCTTTGTTTCTTAAATTCTGAATATGAATGAAATCATATAATACTTGTCTTCCACGGACTTATTTTGCTTAGCATAATACTCTTAGCTCCATCCATGTCATTGCAAATGGCAAGATTTTGATTCTTTTTTGTGACTGAGTAATATCATATATATATATATATATATATATATATATACACATACCACATCTTCCTTATCCATTCATTAGTTGACGTACACTTGGGCTGTTTCCATAATTTGGTTGTTGTAGATAATGTTGCTATAAACATCAGGGTGCATGTATTCTTTTGAATTAGTATTTTTGTATTCTTTGGGTAAATACTGGTGGTACAATTGCTGGCTCTTAGGGTAGTTCTATTTTAATTTTTTGAGGAACCTCCATACTGTTTTTCAGAGTGGCTATGTCAATTTGCATTCCCACCAACAGAGTAAGAGAGGTCACAGATTTGTTTCTCTGCTTCTTCCAGCCCGCTGTCCATTGTCTTAAGCCATTTCCAAGATCGTTTATTGCATTCTTCATCTCTGATTATTTTTTCACTGTTTTATCTTTATGGTAAGAGTCTCACTGATGTCTTCTTTTCTCAAGCCCATTAAGTATCCTTATGATTCTTGCTTTAAATTCTCCATCAGTCATGTTACTTATACCTATTTCGTGTAGATCTCTGGCAATGGCTTTATCTTGTTCTTTCATTTGGGATAAATTCCTCCATCTTGACATTTTTTCTAAGTTTCTGCCTTCTTCCGTGTGTTAGACAGGCTCGTTATGTTTCTGCCCATTCCTCAATGTGGCTTCTTCTCTCCCTTTAGTTGTAGAATTTGTTCTATCAGTCTTTAAGTCTATTTCTTGGGTGTTTAGGATGATTTGATAGTTCTCTATTGAGCTTATGGGTTAAGGTAAGCTCAAGGTCCTCCTCCAAAGCTTCCATCTTCCTCTCTTGCCAGGTTTTGTTTTTTGAGCCACTCTTACATTCTGTCTTTTAATTGGTACATTTAGACCACTGAAATTCAAAGTGATTATTAATGCAGTTGGATTAATATCTATAACATTTGGTACTAATTCAAATTTCTTACTTTTGTTCTTGCTCTTATTTTTTAAGTCTTCCACTTTTTTTGCCTTTTGTAGTTTTAATCGAGCATTTTGTATGATTCCATTTTCTCCCCTCTCTTAGCATATCTGTTATACCTTTTAAAAAATATTTTTTAGTAGTTGTCCTAGTGTTTGTGGTATGCAAGTACAACTCATCCCATTCTGCTTTCAAATGACACTATACCCCTTGTTGGGTAGTGTGAATACCTCATAATTACAATATTAATTCTTATCTCACTTTCATGGTACCATTACTGTCATTCATTTCACTTATATACAAGTATATATATATGTGTGTGTGTGTATGCCATAAACAACTATACATATACAACGATGTGTATATATATAAATATATATATACACACTATAAATAAGTTTGCAAAAGTAAATGCTTGCTTTTAACTGTATAATTTTTGCTTTTATCATTTTGAACAAACTTTTCTGTTAAATCAATTAAGAACAAGAAAAATAAAAGTTTTTCTTTTACTGTTATTTATTCCTTCTCCAGTGTTCTTTTTTTTGTTGTGCGTGTAGATCTGTTTCTTGCCCATATCATTTTCCTCCTCTCTAAAGAACTGAATCTACATTTGTTTCAAGGCAAGTCTACTAGAAACAGATTTCCCAGGTTTTGTTTGTATGAAAAATTCTTTATTTCTCCTTCCTTTTTCAAGAATAATTCTAGGTAAACTCTTTTTTTAAAAAGCATGCAGTTCTTTCCATAGGCTTTTTAAAATTAGTTTCAAGTTTTTATTTAAATTCCAGTTAGTTAATACATAGTGAAATATTAGTTCCAGGAGTAGAATTTAGTGATCTATCAGTGACATAACACCCAGTGCTAATCATAAGTAGGTAGACTCTTAAACAGAATTCTAAGTTGGTGGGATTTTTTTTCTCAACACTTTAACTAATTACTCTCCTCTGACTTACATAGCTACCAAGGAGAAATCGATAGTATTCTTGTCTTTGCTTCTCTCTAGGTAAGGTGTTTCTCCCTCTACCTTGTTTTAAGTTTTCTCTTTATCTTTGATTTCCATGATTTGAGAATGATTTCCAACAACTACCTGGTCAGTTGTTGGCCTATACTCTGCTTGGTATTCACTAAGCTTCCTAGATCTGTAGTTTGGTATCTGACCTTAGTTTGTGGGAAATTCTCAGTCATTGTTGTTCCAAATATTTCTTCTGTTCCTTTCTCTCTTTCTTCTCCTTCTATTATTTCCATTACATGTATCTTGCACCTCCTGAGCACTTGGATATTCTGTTCTAGTGTTTTTCAGTCTTTTACCCATTTGTTTTCCAATTTTAGAGGTTTCTATTGAGATATTCTCATGCTCAGAGATTCTTAGCCAAATGGAGTCCATTTATAAGCCTATCAAAGTCATCCTTCACTTTTGCTACAGGATTTTTGATTCCTAGCATTTCTTTTTGGTTCTTTCTTAGAATTTCTGTTGCTCTACTTACATTGGCCATCTATTCTTGCATGGTGTCTATTTTATCCATTAAAGCCTTCAGTATATTAATAATAGTTTCAAGTTATCAATCTGATTATTCCAAAACATGCCTGCCATATCTGAGTCTGGTTCTGATACTCGCTTTGTTCTTAGAACTATGGATTTTGCCTTTTAGTATCTTGTAAATCTTTTTCTTTATCGATGGACATGATGTACTGGGTAACGGGAGCTGCTGTAAGGCCTTTAGTAATGTGGTGGAAAGTATGGGAGGGTGGCAAACATTCAAGTCCTGTAGTTAGAATTCTGTCCTTCACTAAGCCTGTGCCTCTGAACTTTGAACTTCCACATGTTTCTCAGTTGTTCTGCCTCCCCTTCAAGTGGGACAGGATGACTAAAGCCAGCTGGGGTTGGGTATTTCCTTTCCCCCAGCTCAGTTAGACTCCAATAAAATTCCCCTTGCCCTACTAGAAGCACAAGTGGATTTTCCTCCAAAATTCATTGTGAGAAACTGGTAGGATTTCAGGAGGCAAAACTCACAAAAGTGAGGCATCCTTCCAATAACTGGGTCCCTCTGGAGTTTTAACTCCGGGTTAAACTGCATCTCCAACAATTCCTCAATTACAGTTCAAATTTCCCAACCCTCACACTGGCTTCCAAGGAAGTTTCTGTTACAGTAAGTTGTGACTCTCCGTATTTGCCTATAGGCGTCTACAATTTAGAGGCAGTGGTTTGCCCTGTGAGCTTACTTGTCTTAAAGATCTAAGGAGCATTGTTGATTTTTCACTTTCTTCAACGTTTCACTTGTTAGGACTGAATGGTGACTCCCAAACTTCTTACAGGCCAGATCATAAACTGGAATCCTCCTTGCTTTTTCAATAATTGATATGCAAAAATCATACTTTAAATTTGCATTTATTATTCATAGTGAGTTTGAGTATTTTCCAACAGCCATTTGTATTTCTGTTTGTGAGAACTGTTTCTTTTCAACATGATTAATTGTTACCATTTGATTTCTACTACAAATAAGACTATCTTTTCTTTTCTTTTTTTTTTTAATTTTTATTTATTTATGATAGTCACACAGAGATAGAGAAAGAGGCAGAGACACAGGCAGAGGGAGAAGCAGGCTCCATGCACCAGGGAACCCGATGTGGGACTCAATCCAGGGTCTCCAGGATCGCTCCCTGGGCCAAAGGCAGGCGCCAAACCGCTGGGCCACCCAGGGATCCCAAGACTATCTTTTCTTTTACACAACTTTATTGGGGTTGTACCTACAATAAACTACACATTTTAAGTTTATGGTCAATGAATTTTGACACATGTATACACCTGTGTAACTACCACTAAATTCAAGATATGGAAAATATATATCATTCCAAAAATGTTCCTGTTGGGCTCTTTGCAGTGAACATTCCCAGAAAGCCACTAATCTCTTTTCTGCTACTATGGAATAATTTTTCCTGTTCTAGAATTTATTATAAATGTAAACACGCTGTTTGTAGTCTTCTGTGTAAAGCTTCTTTACGCAGCATAATGTTTCTGAAATTTTTCTATGTTGATGTGTACATCAGCAGTCTATTCCCTTTTGTTGCTAAGAACTAGTCCATTGAATTATGATATACCACAATTTGTTTATACATTCATCTTCTAATGGACATTTGTGTCTAGTTTTCAGCTGTTATGAATAAAGCTGCCATAGACATTTATGTACAAGTATGAGAGTTTCATTTGCCATCACTTCTTTTATAAGCATAACCTATAAATTTCATGAATGGCTTCAGTCTTTATTCAAGGAAACAGAGCTTAGTTATGTGACCACATTTGACTAAAAGCGAAGCTGGAAAAATAGTCTGTAACTTAACATAGATGCCAAGTGCCCATCTAAAACTCAGAGTTTTTATTACTAGTGGAAGACAGACAGAATGGAAATATCAAGGATTGACTTCATGCGGAAGGGAGAAATCAAATCTGGCTTCAGGATTTTGGGTGGCTTTTGGTGCCATTACTCGACCTGACATGTTAAATTTGAGATGTTAGGTACCCAAGAGGTTGGATGAGTTTATTATTATGGTAAAGTTTTAGTTTATTTATCCTCCAAGGATCAAAGCTGGGAATACAATTTGAAAATCATTGCGTATGGTGTAATTTAAAGCAATGGGATGGGATGATATCAGAAGGAAGTAAATGTAGGATATGGTTTCCTTCTGATGATGCAATGATTTCATAGGCTGTTTTCAGAAACCAAATTAAGTATAAATGTAATTAGCAGAATGCTACCTAGCCTAAAACAAAACAACAAAACGTAAAATCTTTTTACCCCTTTTCTCTAATAATATGGTAAACCATTTAGGGATTACATTTCTAAGCTTCTTCTAAAGCTGGGTATGGCTATATGACTAAATTCTTATCATTCAATGGAATGTTACTGATAGTGTCCTCCAGTCTGGATGCCCATTTCTAGACTCTTACATTAAAAAATTAATTTCCATCTTATTTAAGCCACTTTATATATATATATTAGCAGCTTAAGGCTTAACTGCTTTAGGAAGCATATCCAATTATTTCTTACACTCAACTAAACAGATCTCCATTGCCACGTATTTTACTCATTTTCATTGATTTTATCAAGATCTTGTTTATTTTTTGGCATTACTTATTTAGGTTTAGTTCACAAAAAAGTTTTAGGTTGCTGGTATTTCTAAACTGCTCCAAGAAATAACGATATTATCTTGCAGAATATTAATGAATATTTTCTTCATGTACTAGCAATTCTTTCCAGTCATTGCCTCAATTAATTCTTGGTGCTAAAGTTTAAAAAAAAGCTAATGTGGTTGTCCTCATTTCACTGAAGAAAACGAAGTAGAGATATTAAATTATTTGCCCATAATAGCAAACCAAGTTAATGGAAAAGGTGGAAGTAAAATGCAATTATCTCACTTCTGTTTTTATTGAACTATTGGATTACAAGTCACAACCAATTAAAAACAGGATACAAGAGCTAAGCAGCATAACCTTTTTATCATGGAGACAGCCCCCAAAAAACTGCCCATTGGTATTTTGCAAAATGTTTCTTACTTTTTAAAAATGTATTTTGCTGACTTTTTTCACGATTAAGTTTACACATATAAAGATGTATATAGACAAACATGAAAATGTGGAAAATATTTTAAATATAAAAAATATATTCACTCTAAGTTTTCCACACATTATCAAAAACTGTTTATATCTGTATGTATTTTCTTCCAGCCCTTTCTCTATCCATATTACTAATCATTTCATCTTCACAAAACTGTGATCAAATATAAATTCAGATGGTATCTCATATATATATGAAAATACCTATATTCTGTGAAAATATGTGTGTGTATACACACACACACATATACATATATACACACACACACATATACATGTATACACATAGTGTTTCTCAACACAAGTGAAATTCAACAGAATTCCATCAGGTGGAGTTGTACTATAACTTAACATTTCAAAGTGTTTCTCAACTTTTTCTTTAACTTTTCCCCTAGGCCTGATATAGATTATGGCTAAGCAACATTTGCTATCTGTAGACTTTAAAAATATTTTATTCTCGTTGGAAATTGTTTGGAGATTGTTGGCTTGGGCATTATTTTCTTTTCTGATTGTATAAATACAAGCCACATACAAATGGACACAATTTAGGATTTAATAATCCTGTCAAAGAACACAGTTGCTTATTTTCCCCCAAAATATGTAAACTAATGAAATCAAATAGAAAATAACAATTGACTTGGTAAAAAATGTTGCTCTGTCCATCTCTCAAACTCAAGTTTTTTTTTCCTGCCATCAAAAAGAGAGGTAAGCATCTGATATCCCAATTCCTCTGAGACAAAATGCTATGTGCCCTAAATAAATAATTCTTCATCAATGTTGATCTGTTCTAATAGTGCTACTGAAACCTGCCAAAAGTTTGACATATACTTAGAGAACTAGCTCCTCAAAAAAAGATTTATATCTATATACACAGTTAGGTTAAGCTTTCTCTGGCAGTCTGATGCAAGTATCATAAATATCTCATAAAGGACTCAATCCTAGAAATTCTGGTTTCTGTCATTCTGAGGTGGACCTCAAGGTACAGTTGAGAAGCACCCGCAATGGTAGTTTGATTATCCTTCTAATTTTAATTCATCTTCTGAAGGGTTCTTGCTCACTCATCAGGGCTTATTCCCCAACCCTCTCAAAAGTACACTTTATTTGTGTCATTTAGAAGAATGAAGGCCAATATTGTGTGGGGAAATTATGAGATATGAGGATTTATAGATTAGACTAGGTGAGTATTTTCTTGAGCTCACTAGAAATTACTAAAATTGGAGTGCCCGGTGGCTCGGTGTTTCATGGGCTGCTTTTGGCTCAGGTCATGATCCTGGAGTCCTGGGATTGAGTCCTGCATCAGGCTTCCTGCTCAGCAGGGAGTCTCCTTCTCCCTCTCCCTTTGCCCCTCCTCCCTGATGGTCTTCTCTCTCTCTCTCCCTCTCTCTCTCTCTCTCTCAAATAAATAAATAAAATCTTTCAAAAAAAAGAAATTATGCAAATCCTTTCTTAAGAAGAGATAATATTATTGAAAATTCCACTTTTGGTCTCATGTTTTGCATAAGATAGTTAACAATTTTGGTACTAGCTGGTTTCACTTGCAATACTGCTCTCTTTATGCAGGATTAAAATGGTGAATTCTCTTCTGCTGGGTTTACAACAAGAACAGGAAGGTAGAAAAGTAGCCAACTACTATGGAAAAATCATAAAGAACCCTGGGATCATAATTTGAATCTTAATTCCACATGCAGTAGCTGAGGAAAGGGGGAGCAGGTTGTAAACATCCATGACTTTTACATTTGTTAAATATCAATAAAAGCGCTTTAACAACTTCAAATTGTGATGAGATTCAAAATAGAGCACATAACAAAAACCTGTATAAACTGTGAAATGTTTTGAAAATCACAATAACCTTTTTTCTTTCTTTTTGTATTAGTTTCAGAGGTAGAATTTAGTGATTTGTCAGTTGCATATAACACCCAATGTTCATTACATCAAGTGCCCTCTTTAATGACCATCACTCAATTATCCCTTCTCTTCACCCACATCCAGCAACTATTTCCTAAAGTTCAACATCTATTATGGCTTGCCTTCCTCTCAGTTTTCATCTTATTTTTTTCCTTCCCTTCCCCTACGTTCATCTGTTTTGTTTCTTAAATTCCACGTATGAGTGAAATCATATGATAGCTTTATTTTTTAATGATTCATTTTCACCTCCAAGTTACCATCCAAACACCACTGGCTATAACTGCACTTAGGAATTGAAGCCTAAGAATCTGTCAAATGCTTACCAATGATCAGTTACATCAATGCTGAACACCCTCTCTGTTATCAGTGCAATACTAATTCTTAATACAGCCATTAATTACATGTTTCTTGTGGCCCAGGGGATTACAATAGAATTATAGAACCTTAGAATTCAAAGACACCTTACAATTGTGTTTCTTCATCATAAGATTCATGTGGGGTACTTGTTAAAAACTCTAATTTCCGGTCCCAGCATCAGAACTACTGACTCACTGTCTCCAAGAGTCCTGAGAATCTATATTCTATATAAGAAATCCAAAGATACTGTTATGATCAGAAGAAACCTAGAAAACTGTTTCTAGGCAACTTTTTTTTCCCCAAACTCCTACATGATGAAAGTATTGCTCAGACAATACCCTTTAACACGGGTTAAGTTCACATTTTCAAAGGGTAATATATTCTGTTACTGGTATTTCAATCAATAAAGAGTTGGGAAGACAAGATAGCATACAAGAAATAGCAGCAAGTACTATAACTGTGAGTTTTGTGATGACATATACTGACACTTGGTGCTCAACACCGTTGCTCAAAGTACTGTTGACAATGATATACATAAAATATTAAAGTATCTAATTTCAGGTTAATACTTGATAATATTATCTGGATAGCATGACACATCGATTTGTCTGGATAGCATGACACATCGATTTGTTTCCATAATAATAAATATCAAAAAGTAGGAAGATTTCTACTTTCTTATTTTTATGACAAAGTCAGCTAACCTATGTGTGGAATTTTTAAAGCACAAGTCATGCTTGTGCCAGACAATGTAGAAAGGAACAGGAACAGGTTAGCTTCCTTCATTCACATGTGTCCCTGAGCTTCCTCAGAGCAGGTACCATGACTCTTTTTCCTTGTGCGCCCCCCCCCCCCTTTGCTCTGGCACAGAGAAAGACCTGTGTTTCTTTCCCCATCTCTAGAGTGTAAAGGACTGATGAGTCATGTTTTAAGAGGTTTCAAAAGAGCTGAGAGTCAACACATTGCTTTCAATGGTCTCCCTTCTTCCTTCTTCTCCACTCAGCACAGGCTGGGCTGAGGAGAGCATCACAGTTTGTTGCCTTGTGGTGACTCTATCGTCCTCTCAACTTTCCTTGATTGCTAAGTCTAGGTATATGACCTGGCCCAAGTCTCACTCAAGAGGCAGCATTAGCCAGCTATCTCATATTAGGGCACACACTTCCTCTTTTTAAGATTTATTTATTTATGAGAGAGAGAGAGAGAGAACTAGGAAGAGGAAGAAGAGAATCTTTAAGCAGACTCCTGCCGAGCATGGAGCCTAAGCACCAGGCTGATCCCAGGACCTGATCATGACCTGAGCCAAAAGAGAAAATCCTATGCTCAACCTATTGAGCCACCCAGGCGCCCTAGGGCACACAGTTTCTTCACTCTTCTTTATATCTCTCTCTGAGTCTGGTTCATTTTGCCTTTTTGTCCATATATATCATAAGTTACACATTGGGAAGAACTAATACCAAAGTATAGAATTAAGAGAGAAATCACATGGCCCACTTTGGTTTGAGGGTTTGGTTTACTTGGTAGAAAAGGAGCCTTCTGCATGGCTCACCCTCTCTTAGTGGAGGTCTACTTTAAGGCTTGTGTCCAAACTCCAGTTCAAATAAGGTATTCCTTTGTTTTGCTTTACACTTTTATATCTTACTCAGGGATTACTTACAGAGGAAGATAGCTGCCATGGCATGATTTCAGAATTCCTTGCTTTTGTGACAAAACTTTGGCTTAATAGAGCCCAATATAATCCATTCAAAAATACAGTTCTTGAATATATGTAAACTGCTATGATAATCCTGGGTCTGTTTGCCCTCAGATTCATGTTTTATTCTACACAGTCATGCAGTAGAGCTGACTGCTGCAGGATGCATTTCCCTGGCTTATGTCCCTGCTCCCAACTGTGTTCTATTGTTGAATGTATAAATGAATGACAATGTAAACCATGTAAACTAAGTCAGTCTGCATGGTTATAAGCCAGGGTGACTGAGAGAATCAGGACTACTATGGTGCATAACTCCAGGGGACAGCATTCTCTTTGAAGTATACCTGAATGGCATGTAGCAAAATTGTGCAGAATGGAGCTTATGTGGCCATTTTAGAGGCATGAGCCAGAAGGCTGTTAGCACTGGCAGAGATAGAAATGAAAGGAATAAAAGAGTTCTAAGTATGATAATCTTATAGGCAGAGTGGAATAGTAGGCAAAAAAAAAAAAACACTGGATTAAAATCACAAACTGGAATTGTTAATACATAAGTGATAGAGGGAAGTCACCACAATGGGTAAAATCACTGAGGAAGAAAGTACGTATCAAAATTTAGCAATGATAAGATTGAATTTGGAGCAAGGCTAATGGCCAGAATAAGCAGGAAACAGTAAGTAAAAGAAATGCAGAAGTAGGAGAGATGAATCATCTGATGTAATACTTTGAAAGCCAAGGAAGAGAAAAAGACCAAATGTGTCTAATGGACAGAAAATAGGGATGTTCAGGTGATGAAAAATGAATGCAGGGTCTGGGCAGTAACTAGTTAAAGAGACTGTGGGAAGACCACGTGCTTGGCTCTGGTGCAAATTTCCTGTTATAATTTTTTTTTGCTCTATAAAGTATTATAATTGACTTTAGGTTTTGTGGGCTTGTGATTGGGAGCAAGGACGATATTTGGATGTATCTAACAGCAATAGTTCTTAGACCTTAGGGTACATAAATATCACCTAGGGACTTGTTAGACATGCCAATCCCTAAGATCCACCTCACAAGATTCTGATTAAGACTTTCATGAGCCTGCTAACTCAGTGCCATTTGAAGTGTGCTTTGAGGATGAGAGAGTTCACAAACTATTTGTTACTCTCCTGGAAGAAAGATGTACAGATAATGAGAGTAAGGGACTAGAAACTTTCTGAACAATCTTTCATTGGTACAACACCTAAGCCCCATAATTAGTGGACTTTCCTCACTGCACAGAGCATAGAACAAAATTTCAGCCCTCTAGAGATTAAGAAAATATTAAATAAAAAGACCTTTCTCCCGTATAGTTTAAGAAGCCCTGAGCTAGATAATTCTGATGCAGATAGTCCAAAAACCAAAATTCAAAGAAATGTGCTTTTAAGTTCCAAGAATATCTTCATTTGATCACATTTGAAATATATTTTATGTGTATAACAAAGGAATATTATTTATATATGTATTTATCTTTATATTATAATGATATCCAAGTGGACTCTTATATAATTTCAAATAAGTAGGTAAAATTGGGGTTCCTGAACCCAGAGACTTTTGTTGTATTTTTATATTCAGATTTGACTTATTATTAAGAAGTAGCAACTCATTTTGTTTTGCTTTGCTTTGTTGAAATTAGTCATAAATGCCTGGGTGTGTTATAAATATTTATGATTTATGAATAAGAGTATGCAAGTGATGAAGTCCTTTCAAAATAAACACAATGATGGTGATAGACAAGTCTTCAAGATTTTGTCAATGAATGTGTTAGAAAATAATGACATTAACAATTTTTCTTGCTTTTTCTTCCTAAGAGCAAAGGGTAATGAAAATTGAGATATAACAAAATTATTTTAGGAAATTTAAACTATCACCATTTGTTCCTGAATTTCAAAGGACTAAAATAAAATATAATAATATCAGATCTGGTTGTTGTTATTGTAGAGAAAAGACCAGCGAGAAAGACACTAGACTCATGGTAAGAATAACACTGTTTACCATTTTTCTTCCTAATCATTAAATCCTTGAGTATCTCATTTATAAACATGAAAAACTCAGCTACTGGCTTGCAGAACTGATGAGATATTAGTTAAGCACAGAGATTTCTCATTGGTAGAAATCTGGCTCCCTTCCATAACCGCCTTCTACTGCTCACTCATGTTCCCAGGTTCCAATTCCTTTGCATTTTTCAGCTTTTTTTTTTTCAGCCACCAATTAAATTGCTAAATTTCATTTGCATCAGGAAGAGTGCTGCCTTAGGTTTGCAAAGATGCACAAGCTACCTCATATGAACTATATGGGTGGCCCCTGATGTTCTTTTAAAAACAAATAAATTTGTTAAATTTGTTTAAATCCCTATTCCATTACAACATATGTACACACACACACACACCTTTCCACATTATAGGAAAATTATCAAATTATGTGTTATTTCCACACTTTATCTTCCTTGAAGCACAGCCTAGCCTCATATATTAATATTTTATTCCCAAACATAACATGTCAAAGTGGAGAGTTGTGTTGACTAGTAAGAAGTCAGAAGGAAAGAAATGTCCCTGCTTCCAAGAAAACTATTGTTAGTACAGCAACCAATAAATAAAAAGGAAAGGCAGGAGGGAGCCTTTTATGCTGAGAGAAATGCACACGATGACAAAACTTATAAGGCTAAGAAAAAACAAATCATCTTTAGGAGAACTTTCACTAGAAATGGCTTTGCCTTGCAAGAGGAAAAATGCCTTGCTGAATCAGCAGTGTTCGGTGGTAGGGTGTGTGTGTGTGTGTGTGTGTGTGTGTGTGTGTGTGTTGGGGGGTAGATCTTACGTGGTTTTCAAAATACTAAACTCAAACTCACAGGCAAAAAAAAAAAAAAAGATTGTGTTGCATGTAAAATGAGAATGAGATTAGGCTCAGCAAACTGCAAATCGCAGATGAGGAAAATCAGGCACAGGGGTTGGAGAGAGAAGTTGGTAGTGTGCCCATTTCATCCTGGTACTTCGTTTCATGAATGTGCTACAAGAAGGGGGAAAAAATGAATGAGCTCTAATTCTTGTTCAGTCATTGAGCTGTTCAGTCAAGCAAGATAGCAGATAATGAATATCTACAGTGAAAAATTGATTTGTGCACTCTCAAATTTTTCATTTTATGTTTTAGAAATGTATAGATGTGTCAGGATATCTTGCTAGTTTGCTTTTTTTCCAATATTTTATCAGCGAGAAGAAATAACTTGACGATAACTGAGAAATACAAATTAATTTTATCTTGAAATGCCAAATACACTATTGTCTATCTACAACAAACATAAAAAAATAAGGTTCTCTGAAGAACTAAATAACACAGTCAATAATATGCTTTTGCTATGGAAAATAAAAAATACCCAATCCTTCAGAAAAATATTCGGTCTGGATTTTTATGAACTTTAAAATTATAAGCCATAAACTGTGATGTATATATTGGATTAGCCAGAATATTTTTTCACCTAGTGAATTTATTGGGAAATATGCACATATAAATTATATAAAGATTTAATGAGCATTTATTATCATGACTGTTTGGTATTTACTGTAAACCCTTCTTTATGTTGTCTAAAGAATTATGATGGATGAAAAACAGTTTAATTTTAGATATCAGATATTTGCAAACTTAGCAAAATTTGAGGATGTGACATTATAAATAAATTTTCCTTAAATAGGTCTTCAGAAAAAATTTTCTTAAATTTTTTTCACAGGTCAACTTCACTTCATTCAAAAACTATCTAGGGACAGTTAACTGAGAGCCATTACTAAATTGATGAAAATGAGCAAATCTCAGATACAAGAAAGAAATAGTTTATAGAGATAATCCAAGAAAAACCTAAAGCTGCTGAAAGTAAGTGAAATAACTTTAGCTATTATTCATTCACTCACTCATTCAGTATTTTGTGAATACTTTGCAACAAATATTTCATTAATACCACACAGTGATAATAACTGCCATTTATAGAGTGCTGATAATGTGTCAGGCATTGTACATGAGCAGTTTCAGAAAACTTAAGAAACTAGCCAAAGATTTCCAAACTATTAAGTACAAACCCAGTCCATGTAAACCCCAGTCCATCTGAAATCAAAGCCAATGTTCTTTCAACCACACTAATTTACATCTTTCTACTATCCTCTATAGCTTGCGCTCTGGGGCTGGAGATGAGAACATAATAAAAATTACCATATACTGTGGTAAGTGTTCTTAATGAGGTTCAGGAAAGTCTGACTAAAAAGATACTGACTGAGCTGGATGTTGAAGCATAAGCTGGAGTTTCCTAGGTGAAAGAAAGAAAAAGAATTTCATGTGATGGGAAAAGTAACGACAAAAAGACCAACAACAAAACCCCAGCATATTTGAAGTCAGGGAGACTATAAGAAAATATGGTATATTTGACAAATATGTATTATGTATCTACTGTGGGCAAAATCTACTATTTATTGGCATTAAGCAGACAAATAAAATGTGGCTATGGACTCGAATATTTTATGATCTTAGAGTAGGATAAGTAGGATAGAGTAGGATAAATCCTATAAACAACCAGGTACTCTAAAGAGTATCACAGCTGATACTATAGGATTAAATACAGAAGCCACAATAGAAGAATTAGTTTCAAATGAGAAGTTCTATAAAGACATCTAAGAGGTAACCCTTGAATAGAGTCTCAAAAACTACTTAAAAGTTCTCTAAGTACTTTCTGCTTCCAAGTAGGACAGAGAAGACCTTAGTTCCCATGGGAACGCCAAAAAAACATGGACAATATAAAAATCACACTTATGTGGGACTATCAAAGAATAATGGAAACATGAAAATCTTGATGAATTGATTTCCAGAAAGAGGAGCCCTTCATAAGAGAATAGTGAGTACTGGATGGTCTGGATTCAGGAAGAGCAGACGGGCTCTCAAAACTCAGAACTTAGGATGCCTGGGTGGCTCAGTGGTTGAGCATCTACCTTTGGCTCAGGGCATGATCCCAGGATCCAGGATTGAGTCCCACATTGGGCTTCCTGCAAGGAGCCTGCTTCTCTCTCAGCCTATGTCTCTTCCTTTCTGTGTCTCTCATAAATAAGTAAATAAAATCTTAAAAAAAAAAAAAAAGACTCAGAACTTAACTGGGTGGACACAAAGGCAACTGAACTACTGGCAATGATGGAAGCAGGTGGGAAATTTCCAAGTCTGAAAGACTGTCAAGTACTATAATTTACTCAACACAGCAAATCCTCTCTACCCCACCCCAAATTTACTGAGAAAATGGAAATGAAGGCAGGACTGATAAACTGAAAGAAAACATACCATCTGTCCCATCTCCCACATTTTTCCTTTGTCCCTATGCCTGAAATTGAGGAATCCAAAAAGGGTTACATAAAGTCCCAATCAAATCCTGATAAGAATGAAGGGACTAGCCATTCTTTAGGGAACTGAAAGTTTAGGCTTGCATTACCCAGAAGTGAGCTGCAGCCCAGTCCTAGCCAAATGAACTCTTATTTAAATGCGAATAATCATCGCTTCTCGGCCTTTTGGCTAAGATCAAGTGTAGTATCTGTTCTTATCAGTTTAAATGCGAATAATCACCTTGTCACTATAGCCAATAGTTGAGAGAAGAAACTTTCTGGAGGAAAAAAAAAAAAAACTATTATTTTTCACTTCTCACTTTTCTGAAAAGTAAAGCATAGAAAGAAAAGACAAAAATACACCAAACAGAAGCATTAGTTGAACTGTGGAATTATATCAAGCAGTCAAATATATATGAAATTGGAGTCCCAGAAGGATAGGAAAGAGAGAATGGGCAGGACAAAAAAAACCTTAGAAAATAATGACAGAAATGTTTCCTCATATGTTTAAAAATACATAAACTGGAAACCCATGAAGTTTAGTGAATCTCAAGTAGAATAAATTCATAGAAAGTGCACCTAGGCATATCACTGTCACACTACTGAAAGTCAAATGTAAAGATGAAAATTCTAAAAGGAGCCAGAGAGTCAGAGTAAAATGTATAACACACACCGAGAAGTAACAATCTCATTAAAAGGACTGCAAGGCTGACACAATGGATTGATATCTTTAAGGTACTAAAAGAAAACAACCAGAATATAAAATTAGCCTAGAATCATATAGGTAGCAAAAAAAGCCTTCAAAAATGAAGGTAAATCACACACATTTTTAGATAAATAAATACATGATAAATGATAGCTGAGAGAATTTCTTGCCATCAGACCTGCACTACAAGAAATGCTAAAAGAAGTTCTTCAGTCTGAAGAGAAATGATACTATTTGGAAATTCAGATCTACAGAAGAATTGAAGAATGCTGAAAATGGGAAATAAGGAGATAAATATGCCTCCAATTATTTTTCATCCTCTGATTTATTTGAAAAACATCTGACTACTTAAAGCAAAAAAAAAAAACATTTATATTGTGGGGTTTATAAGATGTAATGGTCATATATATATATAAGAATTATAAGTGATAAAATGGAGCTATATGGATTATAATTTGGTGAGCTTCCTACATTAGACATGAAGTGAAATAACATTAATTTAAGATAGAATATGATAGGTTAAAGGTGCATACCTAGAGCAACTACTCAGAAAAATAAAATAAAAACCCAACAGGTTAGATAAAATAAAACACTAAAATATACTAGGTTAATTTTTTAAAGATCTTATTTTTTATTTGTTTGAGAGAAAGAGAGAGAGAGCATGAGCAGAGCAGGGGGGTGGAGGTGGACAGAGAGGATCAGGCTCCCTGTGAAGTAGAAAGCCTGACACAGGGCTCAATCCCAGGACTCTGGGATCATGACATGAGCTGAAGGCAGGTGCTTAACCAGCTGAGCCACCTAGACTCCCCCTAGATTAACTTTTTTTAAAAGAGGAAAGTAAGATCAAAAGAAAAAAAGAAAACAAATGGAAAATAAAAGATGTTAAACACCAAGCAAACCATATCAACAGTTACATTAAATGTAAATGGAATAAACATGCCAAAGAAAAAAATGATGTTGTCAGAGGGATTAAAAATGAGTACTAATAATAATTAGCAATAGTTAAAAAATAATTACTAATACTAGTAATATGCTCTCTATAAGAACGTCATTTTAAGTGCAATGTGAATAGGTTGAAAGTAACAGGATGGAAAAGACGTACCATGCACATCCCAATAGGAAGAAAGTTGATATGACTATATTAATATCTGAAAATGTTGACTCTAGAACAAGGAGTATTGCCAGAGATAAAGAGAGATTTTCATAATGATAACTAGATGAATTAATCAAAATGACCTAATTTATCTAAATGTGCATGATCTCAAAAATGGAGCTAAAAAGTAAAATGAAACAGAACTTTACAGAAACAAACAAAATATAGACAAATTCACAGGAGACTAACATTTTTGCAAAAAGAAATGGATGAATTTATAATTATGGTAGGAGATTTCTTTTTTTTTTTAATATTTTACTTATTTGAGAGAGAGAGAGCACACAAGCAGGAGGGAGGAGCAGAGGGAGAGGGAAAAGCAGGCTCCTCAGGGAATAGGGAGCCAGACATGGGCCTGGATCACAGGAACCTAAGATCATGACCAGAGCCTAAGGCAGACATTTAACCAATTGAGCCACCCTGGTGCCCTTATAATGGTAAGATATTTCAACATCCTTCTAATTATTAGAACTTTTTCATATGGAAAATAATAAGATCAGATTTGGACTTTTCACTCTGGTGGAATTGTCAAAGAAGTTTTGAAGGGGAGGAGAGAGAGAGAGACTATTAATTAGTAATTATTCCAGTTACTAAGAGATGATGATGGCTTAAATTAATGAAGAATAAGTAGGAATAGAGAAAAGTAATAAACTGGAGATATATTTCATTTCTAAAATTCATAGAAACTAGTCACTTCTTGGATGCTTGGTACAGATGGGAGGTGACAATAGGAAGACTTCTAGAATCTTCAAGGATTCTTGCTGGGAAACTGGATGGATGCTTTTCATCAAAATAGTATAAAGGAGGAGAATCACAACTGAGAAGAAAGGCAGTGAATTTGCTTTGGATATTTTTGTGATATCTGTGAGATATTATTGGAAATGTCCAGTCAGCAACTGAATATGTGGGTTTGAGGACAGGAATGAGGTCACGTTAGAGAAAGTCACAGTGACTGCTGTCATTGGAATGGTTGAAAGATCCCAAGAGACAAGTACAAGGCCAAATACAGACCCTTGAACTCCATCTTAAGAAAGGGTAGACAGAGGAAGAGGAAACTTCTTTAGAAACAAAGAAGGAAAAGATAGGATAATAATCAGAAAAAGTCAATCAGGAAATCAAGAAGAGAGATAAATTAGAGGATAGCATCCAGGGGAGCTAAATGCTACAACAAAGTGAAGACCGAAGCACAGTCCTTGCATTTGGAGAATGGAAGATTTCTCCCAACTCTAACAGAATGACTTTCATGAAGAGAAGGGATGAAAACCCGACTGTATTCGATTGAAGACTGAATAATAAATGGAGGTGAAGAAAAATATAGGTTATTCTTTGAGGGATCTTGACTTTTTTTTCTTTTTTTTTTTTTTTTTTTAGGGATCTTGACTTTTGAGCTGAATAGGAACTTCTGACTTGAAATCAATAACTGGTGTCACCAATAATTAAAAAGTCTACTAAGGACTTTCAGAAAGAGGCCATAGGCACTTTCTTCAATTTAAGTGACCAATAAACTCTTCCCAACTGGAGAGATTATCATAGCTTCTCTTATGTTACGTTGATTTTCCACCTAAGTGACGTCTTAAAAAATAATTAGCTCTTAATACTGTTTTTATCAACAGTGCTGTCTATGTGAAGGGTCTAGAAAGGGCATACATTTATAAAGAAGAATGTAATAAGCACTTAAAGGCAATTTGGGCAAAAGCCTACTTATATTTTTTACAACAAAGAGTAGAAAGATTTGATACATCTTTCTTTGTAACTTATACAATGGAGATACTCTCCAGGGAACTCATGTGATGGAAAGGGTGTGTAGAAAAGAGGTAAATATTGGAGAAATCTAAATTACAGTCCTGTAGATAAAATGTTTCTCCTTAAGATAGCCCCAATTCCAGTACCATGCATACATCTAGGAAAATGTCTTACAATTCAAATTGCATCACAGATTAGTGGGTTCTCTGAGCTCTGCACTGTGATTTCTAGAAATGAAAGCAAAGGGAATGAGAAGGACTCTAAGGAGTGGTAGTAAAGACCAAAACTCCAACTTTATTCCTGCAAAGGGGGGGAATGGATATTGTACAAAGTGGAAAAAAATCCTAATTTTGTGTGTAGAACTTGGCATTTAAAAAATAAGACTTTAATTCAAGGCCCTGAGGATCCACCACCCGACCGATCCACTCACAGATGAATCTGCCCCACACTTGGAAGCACCAGGTCTGGTTCCTCCAGCGTCAGCACGTGAAGAAAGTGGTTTAACAAGCTGGGCTCAACCTCATGAACGTCTTCCAGGCAGCTGGAGACTTGAAACACTTCTGTCTGCAGAATGCCCAACGACCCCCTGTTACCTGGTCTATCTTCAAGTACGAATCCTTTCAGACCCCAGAAAGCCTGTTCTGTCCCTTTTTGTAGTAAAACAAATCTTTTGGTGGTTTTCCAAATCACTTTTCAGGAACCAGTGAATATTCAAAGGAGAACTAAATGTGAAGCTTGTACAAAAGCTCATCCCTCTAACACGGGCCATACTACATAACCTCCTACTTTTGTCAGTCCTTAACATCGACCTCTCTGAATTTTCACAAATTTCTATTTCACAAGGGAGATTATTTTATATTCACTGGCAGCAGCATACAATAAAATACTTCAGTGTAAAAAAAAATAATCATAATCATCTAATCCAAAACAACAGTTTTCTCTTCTAGTAGTTTCTGAACGGCCTGCCTAGTGACCCCAGAGTGGGGAGGGCAAGCTGTTTTGGAGGAAGCTTGCCTCAGTCCACCGCCAGGAATGCTTTCCTGTGTGCTGGTTCCACGCTCAGCCCCGAGTTGTAGGAAGGCAAGGAAGTCAATGTTCGCTTGGTCTGCTGGGTGGCGCCAGATCATCACATAACTACCAAATCCCAGCGACAACAAGCATTTCAAAAAATCTTAAATGACTAAGTATAAATACATACCTATGATCTTCGTTATATATTTTAATTTTTACTTTAAAAATCCGAATAAGGATGTCAAAAAGGAAAAAAAAGAGTATGAAATTTCTGGTGGAAATACACTAATTTAAAATGATTTTTTCCAACATTAATGCTAAAATATTTTTATATATATAGAAACACCCAAAGGTAACGTCCACACCTATATGACCTTTCCAACCAGAGAGGCAGGGATAGGTACAATATGGTTTCTGAAAAGTGAATATTTGAGTCTTATAATTACTGATATGGGAAGACAGCTCTGGGAAGACCTTGACCTTGTTTTCCTACCAGCTCCATTGTGTTGGTCCCTCATAGGGTTCCTAAGTTTCTCTTAGGCAAGCGTAGTCTCATCTCCACACTCAACTCACAATCAGGCCCGACTAGTCTACAGAATGCTTATTCACTCTCTCCCCATTAAAAATATTCCTACATCCCGTAACTTCAAGATTTACTAAAGCAATAGCTACTTTATTGAGGGGGCTATGCAGAGCATGCTTATGTTTTTAATGATTCTGTGGTAGAGACCGCTAGTTGTCTATCAAAATCCATAATTCTATTCTTCCATAGAATAGAGTTCATACTGAGTACGTGGCTACCCAGCTAAAACTATATTTTCCAGCCTCCTTTGCAGCTGTCTCCAGGATGTGACTTAGTTATTACCAAGAGAATATGAGAGGAAGTGGTAAGTGCAATTTCTGCTTCTTTGGTTTAAAAGAAAATTGCTAAAAATAAAAAGAAAAAAAAAAGAAGAAAAGAAAATTGCTTGCCCCAACATGTGCTCTTTTCCCTTGCCTTGAGCCAGGACATGGACATATCTGTAACTCAGCTTTGATCATGCAAATGAAGATATTTCCTAAGAACTGATGGATCTTGTAAAGCCACTATGTTTGGGACCTACTTTTTAAATAGCAATTTAGCCTTTACCTAACTAATATAGATATTAATAGACCAGTGAGTTTTATCTTCCATGTTTGCATTTTTAACACAGGCAACAAAGAGACCTAGTTACTTAACGACAAGGAGCCCCTTTCCTACAAGAATTCTGCACACCTTGGCAAGTCAACTGTGTCTGCTACTTTTATAACACTAATGACTTGGAAAGCAAGACTGTGTCTTACTAGCTCTAGCATTTAGCAGGGGTTTTTAGTACAATGGTAGGTGCAGAGTCGATGTTTTAAAATATCAGCAATAGGGAGGATTTGCAGCTTCCGAAATCATGCCTCAGAGGCAGCCACCTAACCTGCTTACACACAGGGTGAACCCTGCAAAGGGTAGGCTTTATGAGCACTTACATTGCCACATAGCTAGATATAACATCAAGCTTGAAAACAGACCATCTGGCTAATTTCGACCTGCCAGAAAATATGGCAGTTGATCAGAAGATCAGCAGTGAATAATATTGACGTTGTCAACTTTCCTGACAGCTGATTTGTACTCTCATAGTAGGTGTCATAAAATTCCATAAATGGTAAGGTACCTAGAGGTTAACAACATAAAAAAAAAATACTGCAGTATTAATTTACCAGATGAGAAGGAGGATAAGAAATTTGAATTTTTAGCATTCAGGCTGCTACTTGAATGCTGTGAGAGAGCAATCCTGGCTCTGCCTGGTACATCACTGAAGGCTGTGTTTGTGTAAGTGAGGGCACACCTGGGCACACACTGACTTCACTGAGGCCTGATTCTCTAATGGGCATGACTCGAGAGCATTTCTCAGTCTGCTCTCTGCACAATAATCTTAGCTTCAGTTGTCTATTTGGTCTGCCAAGTCCAGGTACCAATCTGTCACAAGTGATTGAAAGTGATTTTTGTGCTGGACTTAATTATAATGGCAAAATGAGTCACGGAAGAAAGCATTCAACCTATAGTTTCTTAGCCTAATAAATGTTCAAGAAATACAAGTAATATCTCAATGGTGATTTTCAGTCCCTCTTCACTAAGAAATCCCACCCAGGCGGTATAGATGGAGAAAACGTCTTTCAGGGCCCGTGGTCAGTCTCAGATGCAGGAATCCTAGAATAGATTGTTTTAGTTTGATGTTCTCTGTGTCTTAAAGTGAACCCTTTATCCTCCACTCTCCTTTGTCAGGCATTTCTTTAGATTCACCTTCTCTCGCTTTTGAAGATTGAATATGAGGAGATGAAATGTAGCTCTGGGCTTGGGAGAGGCATAAACAAGCCGCCTATCTGATTCCACTTTAAGTTGCCAGAGGATTTTGCTTTTATCTCTTCCTGTCCAGCTCAGCCTATCAAACAAATATTTTAGAGTTAGGGCAAAAAGTCATATATGAATAAGGCATTTGCATTTTTCTAGAAACTACCAAGAATCTGGGCATGCTGACTTCTAACATTTGTTAGTCCCTGGAAAGAATACAAATGGCGGCCCAAATCAAGCCAAGAATTTAAAGAAAATGGCTACTCTCCTATTTTGAGAAATAAACCATAATAACCTGAAAGGCCAGGTTTGAATTTAGAATTCTTGAATTCATTGGGATTCTGTAACAATACATGGCAGCAAGAGAAAGCCAGTCCCTTGTGCCCAAAAGGAGGTAACCCATTCCTTTCTCTTCCATTCCTGCTTTGACCCCACTCTAGGAGGGGCCTGGTTGCATGCCCTTCCCAACCTGTAAGTCCAAGCTCCATCTATGTCCCTGTAAACACCAACCAGTCTTTTGGTCCTTTTTGGGTCTCAGAGGGGGCCTTTAGCTGTGCAATATTTCCTAGAGATAACAGACTCTAAGAATGCCTTGCACAAATGTTGGAAGTAGGCTTGAGTTGTTTGGGAAGTAAATTCTGGGATTTCAGGTATCCAAAGCTTGGTCTAGAAGAGAGTCCCAAACTTTTGATGGACATACTCCTTGGTTTTGCAGACTTTTACATGGAAAGAAAGCATAGTCTGAGGAAGTTTATAGCAGGGGATTCAATCCCTCTTCTTTGATTCTAAGGGTGATATTGAACCTAGGGCAGCAATAGGTAGCCAGGAGAAGATTTGGGGGTTGGGTTTTGGTCCTGTTTCCTAAGTATTACCACCCAATTTCAATATCTGGGAGAGTATCCTTTTGAGTACATCAGTTGTTAGCTATGTTAGATGATGGCAGGGAGTTTGATAACATCAAATCGGCTCCCTAGGATCTGCTAAAGGCTAGAGGAAATATTTCTGAGTACAACCATGATAAGCATTGAGAATGGAGATTTCAAATAAATTATTTTTTAAAAAGAACTGTAACTGTAGCACATGTCCTATTGCCCTAGTTTCTAAATTAGACTAATTAAGATCTAACTTTCTAGTCCCAAGAGTGGACCTATAGCAATTATTTTTTCCCCTTTAATTAAATGGGTACTTATATAGAGACATATGTAAGACAGTACTTGTAAGACATAGTCAAGCTTAAATTCTAGCTCCAATGTCTCCCCTTAACTAAAGGAATGAAAGAGATGATATGTGGCCAAAGAGTTAGGTGTTATATTTTCTCCGCATTCCCTAGGTAGGATTCAAGGCGAATGGGTCACATTACTAAGAAAACAGTTCTGTTTTTTGGCTGTTCCAGGAGAGGTCCATCACTGCATGTCAGACAAGATGGTGAGTGTCCCACTGACTCAGGCTATAGGGAAGGGATGGCGTTTAGGCCTTCCATTTTATGCATCCAATTGAGTGTTGTCCTAACATTACCAACAGTTATGGGGCCTCCTGACAAAGAGCATTCTGGACAGAATGCTACTCTAAGAATTGATCCTGGTGCTAAAAGTCAACTCTCTGCTTCCACTGCAGACCTACATACATCCATAATTATTTTCTCAGGTTGCACACATTTATATACAAGTTTTGATTGATTTAGGTTATTAGAGTCTGTTGCCCAGAGAAAGAAATTTCATTAGAGTGTAGCTGTTGCTTAGGGAGCCTCAGGTTTCATGAGGAGAATGGTCCAGGAGATTTCTACAGAAACAGTTACCTACAATGATATATAAAAAAGAGTTTTTACACCAATTACTAAACTGTAGTTTTTATATACTGAAACCACGAGGCACTGTGATTACCCGAGTGATTGGCTGGGACACTGGGTAGGGTAACTAAGTTACCTAGAGGAAAATAGAAATTTGTTAGATGTATTTACATATCTCATTTCCAGTAAAAAGCAGGTCTGTCTTGTTTATAAGACACTTCTCTGAGAGCTAACATATTCTTTCATAAGCAGGAGCTCCAAACTATCTCTAGACAATAACTATCCGATCAGGGCCGGGCATATAAACCCAAATTGGGCCAATCCAATTATTCTAAGCATTTGGAATGGGTAAAATGAGGGCAGCTTTGCTTGTAAACATGGGAACTTATGTGAGTCCTATTTAGCCACCTGCATGAAGCAGCAAAACTACTGATCTACAGGGACAAATGAATTTATCAGTATACCGGAGAGAAGCAAAAAAGTGTTTTAAAAGGAAGGAGAATAATTTAATGTCCTGAGGACTTGATGTTGATCACTTCTAGGTTCTGGTCTCTCCTAAAACTTGTTTGCAGTTTTTCCCTTGCTAACCAAAATATCTCTGTATCCTCACATAAATCCTCTTTCCTGTTGCAGCATGGTGGGTTTCTATAGCCAGGCAACCTTGACTAAACATTATTTGAAATTCTCATTTACCCTGAAAAGATCTCTTCAAACACTGGGAAAATAGAAATGAGCTTTGCTTTCCTCTTGATGCATACTGTCTCCAAAACCATTTTCTAATTTATATTCTCTTAAGAGGGGGATACACACACACACACACACACACACACACACGTACATGTATTATCCACACACATATGTATTTTTTTTTTAATTTGCATTGATTCTCTGTGGCTATTTTCAATGGCTGAATTCCTCTCTATAGTCCATCTGTCCTGTCATCATGTAAAAGATTTTATAGCTATTCTGTTTCCTTTTCGGGTGTGAGAAAGATATTGGTGCTGTTGTACTTAAAATAGTTATCCACATTGTGTGCATCTCTCTCTGACTGTGATGTGCCTATTTCACAGTGTCATATCCTCCTGCTTTCTCAGACTCATGTTTCTACATCTCCCTCTCATTTGTCATCTACAGGTTTTTGTTTTGTTTTATTTTTGTTTTCATTTTTGGTAATGTCTAACTGCCATATGGAATCATGGCCTAAATGGATATATACTCAGGGTTCTTAAACTTTTTGGTCTGAAGAAATCTTTCCACACTTAATCATTTAGCATACCAAAGAGCTAGATATTTGTCATAATAGGAAATAAAACTGAGCAATTAAAAATATTTATATTCCTTTTAAAACAGCAAAAATAAAATTATTAATGTTCACATAATGTATTCTTATTTTAAAAACCTTTTTCCAATTCGAAAAAAAAACTGCAGACAAGTCATACCTTTTTATATTTTTCATATTTCTTTTATGCCTTGATGAGTAGAAAACAGCAATAATCTTTTATTTATCTCTGCATTCAGTTTGTTGCAATGTCATACATGTTATAGCCTATGGAAGCTCTATTGTACACTTATGAGAGACTTAGACTGAAATAGACAAATAACTTCATAAAATTATTATGAGAACAGTTTGACTTCATAGAGTCTTAATCACTTGGAGAAGTACTGCTATGCACTGTACAATTGCAATATTAACCTAACAATCAAGAAGTAAAAGAGTAAATATTTTAACAAACAAACAAAAAAAAAAAAAGAAATCTCTTCTGGTGGTGGTTTTTAACTGAACCAACCAAAATCATATATTTGGGGCATCCTACACCAATAACTTCTGAAGGAGAAATCATATTCCTATTTTAACTTTGCTGATAAAATACTTTGGGGAAATTTAAGTTGAATCTGAAAAAGCTTAAATATCAATCCCTATAGTGGACTGCTTTGTTAACTTTTCATCATCATGTGGGTAGATTGAATAAATTAGTAACAGACTTTACCTAAATGTCTTAGATGACTAGCATTACTTTTTCCTTTGAATGCCTACATATAGAAATGGACTATTTTAGTATTTTTCAGTTTTGCTATGGTTTTATCCTAACCTACTGATATAATAAGCATATAAATAAATATGCTAGGCAAATTCAAATCACAGAATTCTACAAATCTCTAAAAGGAGGAGAATGTATGGTAAGAATATATATGCTATGAATTGGAATATCTGAGAATGCTCAAACACCCCAACTTTTAAATTTTTTCTTCAATAATCTCTAAGCAATTTGATTAAATAAAATGTTCTTCTTTAAACTCTTTTGAAAATGCACCAGAGCAGAACTCACTTAATCATATTCTGTCTCTCCTTAAATGATTATTTCTATGCTAAATTCAATATTTACAAAGATATCTAAACTTATCTTCTTGTTCTCTTCTCTAGGATGCACATATATAACCCTTCGAGGTGATATAAAGTTAAGGAAATCAAGTTAAGAAGGAGCTGCCTGTATTGCACCAAATCATTGCACAAGGCAATAGGGCAATGTATCTACACTTTCACTATTGAGTTCTAGGTTTTTGCTTCTTTCTTCCAAGAAGTGATACCAAGGTAGAAACAAGTTGAAAAAAATGAGGATATAAAACTAAATAAGTAACTATTTATACTGACTTTAGCAATCAGCAGGAAAAGCAATTTGGTCAGCAATTTCCAGGAGTTCTTTCAAGATTGAACCCTTTTATATACAAATCATATTCTCCACTTTCATGTTTCCATTTTTTTGTATATAGCTGAATTTTCTGTCATTAGCTTCAAAAAGATCAATCTGACCTGCAAGTAATTTTATGGCTGCTAAAGAAAACTCAACTCTATTTTTTTTTAAAGGGCAACAGATTTTTTTTAAGATTTATTTATTTATTTGCGAGAGGGAGAGAGAGAGGGGGAGAGAGAGAGAGAAAGAAAGAGAGAGAGAATGAGCGGAGGAGGGGCAGAGTAGAGGGAGGCAAGCAGACTCCTGACTGAGCGGGGGGAGCCCCACCAGGGCTCAATTCTAGAACCCTACGATCATGACTTGAGCTGAAACCAAGAGTCAGAAGCTTAACCAAGTGAGCCATCCCTCATCTCTCTTTAAAGGCAGATAACAAAATCCAAAATATAGCAACATACTAACAATAATAACAATACCTAGCATCCAATCACACTGCTACATATTTTAAAATGCAGAAAATGTGATCCACAAATAAAAGGAAAGTCAATAAATTGAAAAATAAAACCCCAAAATAACAGTGGTTATAGATTTAGCTAACAAGGACTTAAAATTATCAATGTATTCTCAAGAATTTAAATTTATATATTAATAATTGAACCTAAATAAAATTTGGAGAGAAATGGAAGTTTTTTTTTAAATGAAACTGTTAGTGCTAAAAAAATATTATATCTAAAATGAAAATCCTACCGGATGGAATTCAATGAAAATTAGACTCCGCAGAAGAAAAGATTAAACAACTCAAAGACATTACAATGGAAACTATGCAAACCAATGCATACAGTAAAACATGAACAATGCTGTGTCCTGTGGAGAGATGTGATGCAGTCTATCATATCTTTAATTCAAGTCCAGAGGAAGTGGGGAGAGGAAAGAAAAATGTTTTGAAGAATAGTGGCCAAAAATGTCCAAATCTGGTATTGACTCTTAGCTCATGGATCCATGAGCACAACAACCCCAAGCAGGATAAACACAGTGAAAATAACACTGCAGCACATTATAATTAAATTGCTGAAAAGCAGGTAGAGAACAGAGTCCTGTTACTTAGAAAAGATATCTTGATTGTAGATTTCCCAGCCTCCAAAACTGTGAAAATTAAATGTGTTTAACATACCCGGTCTATGATATTTGTTGTAACAGCCTGAGCTAAGACATAACACCATGGAGATAGAGTCATGGAACTCTTATCTCAGCCATGTATCAACAACCTCCAAACTTCTTTTACTTGACAGAGAAATAAACTTTTGTCATCTTAAGGTACTTTTTCTTAGTCACTGTTATAGTTAAAACATGTGCTTTATATAATTATCTATAACTTCTAGGATCTCGTGTAGACTGATAAGTCAAATATATACCTGTATCGGCGTCTCTAACAAAGTTCCTTATTTATTTCAGTTCAGTGACTCCTCATTGAGTAACTGCCAGGATGCAGGCAGAGTCCTAGGTCCTATGGGAAACATAAAAATGAATAAGACTTCATTATGGTGCAATTAAAAATACACACTTCTTCCTGGCCCACTGGCACATGAGCAGCTGAAACAAAGAATTGTTATGATATATGGGGAGAGTGTTAGTGGAAAGAAGTAGCAATTGAGAGAAACTTGGATAACATTTTTAGAAAAGGAAATATTTGAACTAAGTCTTGAAGCAATATTAGAGTTTTGACAGATATTTTGCAGGAGGGGAGAAAAAAACATTTCCAGGCAGAGCAAGCAGATTTAGCGGTCACTCACTCCAAGTGAGAGATTGGAGATGTGCTACATAACCAAGCACCAATGAGTAAAGATTAATCTAAAAATGTGGGGTTACATTATGGAAGACCTTAAATACTGGCTGCAGAGTCTTGCTTTTATTCTTCATGCAGTAAGGAGACATCATCTTTATAATTCACTTACCATTTTTATTTGGATTTTTTTTTAGATTTTTTCTATTTGAGAGGTAGAAAGAGGGAATGCAAGTTGGGGGGGTGGTGAGGAAGGGCAAAGGGAGAGGGAGAGAAAGAATCTCAAGTAGACTCCCTGCTAAGGGTGAAGCCAGATGTGGGGATCCATCCCAGGACCCTGAGATCATGACCTGAACAGAAATGAAGAGTCAGTTGCTTAACCAACTGGGCTACTCAGATGCCCCTTTATTTGGATTTTCAGTGTAATCTTTTCTCATTGGCTTCTTTCCTCATTGAATCGTGTATTTTGGTAGCTTGTTATAGAAGCACCCCATCAAAAATGCTAAGTTAATTTACTATTGTCATTAAAATTCCTTAAATTTCAATGAAACTATGGGATGCCTGGGTGGCCTAGAGGTTGAGCGACTGCTTTCAGCTCAGGGCGTGATGGAGTCCCACATCAGGCTCCTTGCAGGGAGCCTGCTTCTCCTATTTCTCTGCCTCTCTCTTGGTGTCTCTCATAAATAAATATTTTTTAAAAAATTTCAATGAAACTATAACACTTGCTCACATCACGGTGCAACGCCAGTGACTGCTCCTGGTGGCTTTGGCAGCAGAGAGGGTCTGCCACACACAGTGACAGAGGCACCAGGCTAACATGGGCTCTCTCATCTTCTAAATAGTTTCCAGGGTCGGCGGTTGACATTTTCAACATTGACATCACAATGGTATAGAAGAGAAAGGTTAAAGAGGAACACTTGGTTCTTAATCATTTGGGCTCACAAGTGACACACTCATCTCCATTCCAATTCCATGAATGAGAACTAATTGCAAGGCTCCACTCAGATAAAGGCAATGATGGGTGAAACGACGTCTCCAGCCAGGCCACCATTGCCTAGCAGCAGCTCTATCCCGAGGAAGCCCACCATCAAAAATCTTCACTATGTAGAGGTCTCTGCCGCAAGAGTAAAATTGTTTTATATATACTGTTTTTATTTTTATTTTTTTTATATACTGTTTTTAAAAATTGAATCTCACACCTATAAAAGACAACTGTAAATACATTAAGGATAATGTGATAAACCAACATCATAGTGAAAGGCACATCCTGGAATTTTTGTTGGTTTCATGAAAACCCACTGTTTATAGATAATGGTGACTCAAAAGACATTATTCCAGAATGTGTCTTTGTTGAGAAGTCCAAGATTTACAAACATAGGACTTCAGAATAAAGACTTAAAATAAGATTTGTCCAGCCCTTCAATGTACTGGTGAAGATATCAAAGCCCCAGAGGATTGAAGTGACAAGCCAAAAATATAATTTTACACAGTGAAAAATGTCTCATCTTTCACTTCCTTTATACCATCAGGGTGGTCACTTGAGGCATGAAAAAGAAAAAGAAAAACAAACTGATTTTGGCTTCTAGAACTTCAGAGTTTATTTAGAGTTGATCATACAAGGAAACAGAAAAAAAGAAAGAAAGAAAGAAATGAAATACAGGGGGGGAAAACTGCTTTTACAAACAACAGATTACAGTATGCCCACTTTTCCACCCTGTGCACAGAGTCAGTCTCAGGGATCACGCAGCTCAGGGGTCAGCCCCTCACTGGGTATGTCTCAACGATGCAAGGCCCTCCTAGGAGAATATATCTTACTTCCAGAAGCTCAAACCACTGACTTCTAAGAAAATCTGCCTAATTTCTCTTTGTGTATTTCTAGATTTCTAGATCATTATTACCCAATTCAGGAAATTCTATAAATCTCACCCTCACTCAAAAAAAATCTCAGGTCTTTGACTCCCAAGGTCCCACTGCCTGAAGTAGCAGACTCCTTCCTCTAAAAAAATGTCATGAATGAGAACTATGTGAAGTCAATAAACCCAATTCCAAAGTTTCCAAAAAATACTATTACTTTAATGGCCATTTTGTCTCAAGAAGGAAAAAAAAAATGTATATGTGATATGTGTATGATGGATCAGATTTTTTTCAAAGGATATTTATTTGACAGTATTTTTATCCCACACAGATTATGTACTGTTGTGATCTTAAGAATTTCACATAGTTTGGCAAAGAAAATTATTTCATATTTATTTTATATATAAATATTTATATAAATATATATTTATATACATATATATATATCTTTTATAAATATGTTCCAGAAATTTTTAACCTTTGTGATGTGGAGCTATAATAACTACTGAATTAATTTCACTGAAGATGAAGATTAAAGGTTTTAATCTTGAAAGTGCTTTGGCAACTATGTTTCTTGAACAGGTGGGAGGGGGGATTTTCAGCTGGAACCCACACCAGAAAGCTACCCTCTCTTCTATGAGGAGCTTAAACATGCTCCTTTTGGAAGGCAAGTAACAATAACCAAGTACAGAACATGAAATCAGAGAAGAAAAACATTTGATAGTGCAGTCAGTCTCCATTGCAAGGAACTTGAGGCAGACATTTAGCAGATCTTAGTGAGGAAAAGCAAATATATGAGGAACATATTATGAAAAAAACTACTTTAAAGTGAAACTTGGGCAGTCACCTTATTACATTGTCTCATTTAGAAAACCCTTCTTAATTCCTTATCCTGTTTTATTCAGTGGATATTGTCCTTCTGCCACCGGTAAAATGTCAGCTCCCTGAAGGCAGAGACCCTGTCAGATTTGTTCACTGGTATAGCCCTGGTTTCTACAGCAATGCCTGGAACATGATGGAAACTCAGTATTTCTGGAAAAAATAAATACATCTCCAGAGCAAACTCACATGGTACACATGAGGAGGATCCTAAGACTGAGGTATTCCAAGGGAAACAGGAATTTGGGCAGACCTGATTAAAACTACTATCCTCCTAACAACCTATTATTCTCTTCTTCCTGAACTGAGGAAGCATATTTTTAAATCCATTCCATGATGAGCAACAAACTTGTGATACATCATTAACATATAGATTAGCATTTACTGTGCTATAGCTAAGTAAGCTCAAGTTGGCATTCTAGAAAAATGAATATCGCTTTCAATTATGTTATGGTTTTAAGCAATCATAATTAATTATAAAGTTGTTTTCATAACATCAGGAGTATTGTTCTAGGTTTTCCTGTAGATAGAAATCTAGACTTTGGAGACTAGATAGCATAATATTTCAGGGGAAGACCTACACTACTTTAAAGGATTTACACAGGGAGTACCTGGAAGGTACAGTCAAGTATGCGGCCAACTTTGATTTCTGCTCAGGTCATGATTTCCCCTCAGGGTTCTGAGATCCAGCCTTGAATTAGGCTCTGCACTCAGCTGGGAGCCTGCCTGAGGATTCTCTCCCTTTTCCTTCTGCTTCTCCCCTTGCTCTTTCTCTTTCTCTCTCTCTCAAAATAAGTAAATAAATCTTCAAAATAATAATAATAATAATGAAGGACTTAAGTAGAAAGGATTATAACTCAGAGATTATAGTCAGTTTTCTCACTGAGATAGTCTTGGCTTCAAACTTGGGAATACTGTGAAGATCACCATATTTATTTGCTATGTGTCCTTGACTAATTTATAAGAGCCTCAGTTCTTCCATCTGGAAGGTGGGTAATAATGTTCCACAGGGTTTTTCGTATGTTTAATGTAATGTAGATGAAGTGCTTACTTCAGTGTCTGACACATAATTAGAACTCAACAATGGGTTGTCATTACCATGAAATTCTCTGCTAAGATTTGCCAAAGCCAACAAACAAAAGGATGCTCTCTCTCATTAACATGAAAATGGAAAAACTGTGAAACATGTTATATCGAGTCATCGGAATGTAGTATTCTTTTGGATATTTGGATCTGACATTTCAGAGTTTTCAGAGAAAGGGTTCTGCATTTAATCTTTACAGATTACAATCTTGGCTCTAACACTTCCTTATTTCAGTGTTATAAAATCTTGGAAGGTCAGCTTCCTAAATCATCCTAATTTAGCTGCCACTTTCATGCATAGGAAAACTTCTCATTATTTTACTTTCCTATACATGTTTAAAGCATAAATCAGAAGAGGAAAATAGATATGACCTTAAAGGTATTAAACAATGGCAAATATTAAATGTTAAAGCATGGAGTTAAAAATTATGTTTTTTTCCCTTTGCTCATTTGTTTCGTTTCTTAAATTCCACAAAGGAGTGAAATCATATGGTATTTCTCTTTCTCTGACACATTTCACTTGGCATGATACTTTCTGACTCTATCCATGTCATTGCAAATGGCAAGATTTCACTCTCTTTATGGCTGAATAATATTCCACTGTATGTATATGCTATATATCTATATCTATCTATCTATCTATCTATCTATCTATCTATCTATCTATCTTACATCTTCTTTATCCATTCATTGAGAAAGAGAGAGAGCAATCAAACCAAGAAGCAGACTCCTAACTACAGAGAACAAACTGATGATTATCAAAGGGGAAGTGGTGAGGGGATGAACGAAATAGCTGATGGGGATTAAGGAGTGCATTTGTCTTGATGAGGACCAGGTAACATATAGAATAGTTGAATCACTATATTGACACTTGAAATTCATATAACACTGTCTGCTAACTAACTAGAATTAAAAACAAAACAAAACAAACCATTAAGTTGAGATTAGTAAAATACTCAAAGCTCATTACTGTCATGGTTATGGGAACTCTGTATCTTAAGTGGCCCCCAGAGAGGCACACACTATTCCCATTCTGTCTCTTGACCTTACTTCTGCACAGTCTGAATAATGCTGCTATGCCTGGGAGTTAGATGGCCCAGTATTTTAGGAATACAGAGACTTTGATATCTAAGATAGAAATTCGGTATCAAAATATCTTAGACAAGATTGTTCTAATGTATTTTTTTTAAGATTTTATTTATTCATTCATGAGAGACACAGAAAGAAAGACAGAGACATAGGCAGAGGGAAGAAGCAGGCTGTCTGCAGGGAGCCTGATGCAGGACTCAATTCCAGGACCCAAGGATCACGACCTGAGCCAAAGGCAGAGGCTCAACCACTGGGCCACCCAGGTGTCCCCATTCTAACATATTAATAGTAATATTTTATGTAAGATTACTGCTTTTGATTAATATAGACTTTATAAAACATAACCAGAAATATTAAATGAATACTTTCATTTATTAATAACATTAATTATTCATTAATACAGATCTATATTAGTAAAGATTGATACACATACAGTTAAAACAGAAAAAGAGATGTAGAGAATATTTGCAAGATGATGATATTTTGCCAATCGACTATTTTTCAGGAATCATCTTCCATTCTGAGGCTGTTCTTTTCAATCACAGTGAATCTAAATCTCTTCCCTTCATCTTTTGGGTGTCAGGATTTGTCACCCTTCCCATAAACAAAATTGATTCTAGGAAAAGGAAAAAAAAAAAACTTGGAATTTCTGGTGAAAAAGTTGACAATAATTAGTCTTTCTGAATATTTTAACAAGTCATTTAGTCTTTCTTTCTGTAAAAGATAAATAGGCAACGTCTAACAGCAAAACCCTCTCCTTGGTCTAAAATACATAATTATATCATTATTAATCATTTTCTGGTAATTTATGAAGTAAATTAACACCAACAACAGCTTGTCACGGAAAATGCATTAGTCCTGTTTTTCATATAGGAAGGCAAAAATAAAGCAGCAGAGGGGTGTTCTTCTAAATATAGAGACTCAGGCAAACATAGCGTAATGAAATGGTGATGAACATGGTGGAGTTTTAAATTTAAGGCATTAGCAGTCATCTTTTTATGCACGTAACATAAGCCCTTAGGGTTAAGAGTGTAGCTTCTCAGATGTCCTCCTTCAGCTCTGAAGCAAAGCTTACTGAAAAAGACAATATTTTCTATTGCTAGTACTTTCAAATCCTCACTAAAGCGAAATTGTAATCCAGCAGAAATGTAAACACCTGAATCCAGCCATTCTGTGTTTGTGAGTGAAAAGGAATTAGGAACTAGAGGACAAAACAGAAATAAAGGATGTGTCAAAATCCATTCACCTTTCTTTTCAACTAGGGTAAGAGAAGTGGCTTGAATGGGTTGATGCCAAGTATTGCCTTGACTTTTATGTTCCTTACAGATACATGAAATAAATGTGAATTTCAAAGTGATAAAATAAATTTGTATAATTTAAAATCTAATGGAAATTATACTGAGATATGTTTGAAAGAATTACTAGATATTATTATTAGATATTTCATTAACTCTTTACTGTTCAGTCCAAAGAGAGCCAGTAACATGGAAATAGACATAATCTCTAGCATTTTTTTCTTTTAGTGATAATAATCAATAATACTTCACCTCAAAAACCTCAAAATAATTCCAAGAAACAGAAAAATACTCCTGTTTTTCGGGTAGATGGGGACCCATAAACAACTTGCTCAGGATGTATATATTGCATTTTGTCACAATAGGAATCAGCAAGGACTGTTGTCTCTTTAGAATTTTATGGCATTAAATTGCTTATTGGAATTATTCGGCAAATTTTTAAAGTGACTTTTAGGGAAACTAACCTCATAATTGAAGGCAACAGTTTAAAATTGTAAACACTCAGAAGTGTAGGGCGTTACATAAAAGCCATTTGTCCCAGCCTTTTCAATCTGTTTCTTTGACCAAGGAGTACTATGTGTTCAATGGAGTCCTTATGCAGTCATTAATCTACTCTCCACTAAAGTGGATGGATTAGTGCACTCTTCCTGGACATAACAGCAAAAGATGGAGAGGGAAGCTGAAGCAGAAATCATTATTGTTTCATTTTTCTCTATGTTCCCCCTTCTCAAAGAGGTGTCCTCTGTATTTAACCAACATATGTATATAATATTCCAATCAGATAAAAGTAATTTTTACTTCCTAATATTAAAACACACTAGTATAACCAAAGCCAAGAGCCTAGAAGAAAGACTTCTCAATGGATACCCTGCTGTCTGCTTTTTCTTTCAAACTAAAACTAGAGTTTTAAACACAATATATATATTTTTTGTTGTTGTGTGTAGAGTACTGTCAGTTTCAGAATCATGATTCACTTTCTGAGAAATGGCACATTTCAGATAGCATCTGAAAGTCTCTAACACTGGCCTGCCCCCACGAAGAAAAAATGTTCTTCATTTCCCTGGAAGTTCAGTTTAGTAAGAGCTTTGAGTGAATATACTGAATATAAAACTAACATGATAGAAAAATACAAAAAATGTTTGGATTTTGCCCAAGAGGACTATTTGACTGAAAGAAAATTTTAAATCTAGATAAAAATGGATTATACTAAATGTAAAATTATTCATCCTCTTACTTAAGAAATCATGAAAATAATATATTTTATGTAAAGCATGAGCCACTTAGTTTACTATGCTATGCTAAGGCACCATTTCTGTCAATCTCAAGGATTTCCTCAATTCATTTGTGAGAGAAAAATAAATAAATCACTGGATGTGTATTGTCTTAAGATAATGGCCCATTCTACAGTTTATATGGGAACAATTTACAGCCCCTGATAAATGAGTAGCCATTCATTTTAAACACTACTTAAAGGGAGCAACTCTAGTTTAGAAAGTCTCATTACAATAAAGATCGTGAGACAGTAGAAATTGTCATTAAAGTCTGATAGTTAAGCATTATCACAAATAAATAAATAAATGGATTATTTGGGGATGAGAATTTTCACTGCTGTTTAACTGAAAGCAATTACATGGCCTTGGTCATCAACTTGGAAAATAGAGAGTCAAACATATTCTAAATGCTATTATTTCCTTATGCATTGATGTCCAATGAAGTTTCATTTCTTTCTATTCTCCATACTCGATAATTACATACTAATTGTAAGAAATTAGAGTTATCTAAAGGTTAAGGATGTATAGATCAAATGGCACACTCAGAATATCTTTTAACATTGACACGCCCATCGTTGGAATTGAAGTCCTGTTAATGCAATCTCAGCAAACCTAAAACTATCTCATTATTTCCAAGACATAACTTTCAGAAGGGTCATTCCGCATTGGTTTCTTGTTGCCTAAAAAGAGATGGATATCTCCCTCAGGGGGCCAATAATATCAGTACCATTGGCTAATCTAATAGATTCAGATCTAAAATTAACTAGGTCTCTTTACCATGTAACCCAACTTACACAGAGAAACTTCTCCATTCTACTTCCTTCCTTTGGTCATTCCTTCACTTATAGTTATTGTTTATTCATAATGAATGTTACATGCCAGGCATAGCTTTACAGGCTTCATATATTCTTTTATTTAACTCTAGGTGATGAGTACTAATATTATGTTTAAATAGGAGGTAGAGAAAATATGGCTTAGGAAGTATAATTGACTTGTCTCACAACCATTAGGTTACACAGCTAGGTCTTGAGCCCCATCTGACATCCAAGTTCACACTGCCAGTCTCTAGGGATACTATTACTGTGTGCAGAGCACATGGCCAAGTACACCACATGTTGCCTTTGTGTCAAATGCTGTCCAATCTACTACTACCTCTACCTTTTGTAGCTAATTGCATCATCTCTCACGAACTGCCCAGACTGGAGACGCATATTTGACCTCTCCCTTCCGCTCAAAGCCTAAAGCTAGTCACTTATTCTTTTGGACTCTATCTCTGAAATCTTCACAACTGTTCAACTCTCAATTTCTACTCCTCTCGTGGCACCACAGAGAGTTGACTTCTGAGACTAACAGGCCCTATTTCCATTCTGCTACTTTCCAGCTGTATGAGCTTAGACAAATTATATAACCTCTCTCTGAGCTTCTGTGTTGTTATTGGACAAATAGCTAACCTGTAGGGAATGGTGTTAGTTAGAGATAGGTATTTAAAATTGCTAGCATATATAATAGCTGTGTTGGCAGCTATTACCACCATGGCCCGATTTTAGGCCCCTGTCACTTCTTAAAATGCAATGCCTGGTATAAAAGAGGCATTTGCCAATGAAACACCGGGACACCTGCACCCCGATGTTTATAGCAGCAATGGCCACGATAGCCAAACTGTGGAAGGAGCCTCGGTGTCCAACGAAAGATGAATGGATAAAGAAGATGTGGTTTATGTATACAATGGAATATTACTCAGCCTATTAGAAATGACAAATACCCACCATTTGCTTCAACGTGGATGGAACTGGAGGGTATTATGCTGAGTGAAGTAAGTCAGTCGGAGAAGGACAAACATTATATGTTCTCATTCATTTGGGGAATATAAATAATAGTGAAAGGGAATATAAGGGAAGGGAGAAGAAATGTGTGGGAAATATCAGAAAGGGAGACAGAACGTAAAGACTGCTAACTCTGGGAAACGAACTAGGGGTGGTAGAAGGGGAGGAGGGTGGGGGGTGGGAGTGAATGGGTGACGGGCACTGGGGGTTATTCTGTATGTTAGTAAATTGAACACCAATAAAAAATAAATTAAAAAAAAAGAGGCATTTGCCAAGTAGCCACTGAAAGAATGTTGAAAAATCGAAATAGATTCAATAAATTGAACGAATAAATGATCTCAGATATTTAGATTACAAATAGCAGCTAGAACTAGGTCTGTTTGACTTAAGCAGTTTCCCCAGAGAATTCTAGAGAAGATACCTGTTGGGTTATTCTTCACAATAAACAGAAATGGATGGTTTGCTATAAATTGATTGTGAGCCAGACTCATGATTGCAGGGATGTGCATACCTATGAAATAGAGACAACAGTTATTTAGATGTTCACATTAAAGGATGAATAAAGAAAATATACCCAAAATACTTTTTGTAGACAAGAATAGTCATTTCGTTTGAGGAGGTAACTTGTAGAAAAATAACCATTTTCAAAATACAGAGAAATCTGGAATAAATTTAAAAATCAAAGAGCAGAAGAACAAATATTGGATTATTCATGGAATAATTCTAACTTCACATTTATGCTCAATGAAGAAGAAAGCCAGATACTAGATTCAATTTAGTGAAAGCAGTTGAAAAATTTCTTCTTTTAAACAGTAATTTTCTGCTCACTTTTTATTTATGTTATATGATTTATCCTTATAATGTTTCAACTATTAATTCTTAACCAGATTTGTTTGTACTTTATTTCTATTCTTCAGGCTTGTGGTAATTACATCTGAGTTCAGATTTACTTTTTTTAACTTTTCTGAAACTATTCTGTGGCCTCAGAGCTTTTAGGATTTGTGCTGTGAATGAATATAGGATTTTTTATGTGATTAGAAGAAGAGATTTTCTGCTTTAATAATTATTTACTATAATAATTTATATCATGTGGCTCCATTGTAGCATTTGTCAACATTTAAAGTGGGGTAAAAATTTAAATGATTGTTTTTTTTTTCTTTTAAAATTAAATATTTCTGGGCAGCCCCGTTGGCGCAGTGGTTTAGCACCACCTGCAGCCCAGGGCGTGATCCTGGAGACCCTGGATCGAGTCCCACATCAGGCCCTCTGTATGATGGCTGCTTCTCCCTCTGCCTGTGTCTCTGCCTCTCTCTCTCTCTCTCTGTCTCTATGAATAAATAAATAAAATCTTTAAAAAAATTAAATATTTCTATACTCAATTCAGATGTTTCCTTTACCAATAATGCAATGGTTTTGTACAATTATTTTCAGACTCATGAAAAAGTCATTTAAAAAATTGCAACAGAAGTGATCAGAACTGAAAAATAATGTTAGAGAAGGAAAAAAACCTGTCTTCTACACTCTTTCTTTGTGACCAGGGTATGCAAATTAAACTGAAAAAGACAGATTAACAGAAGAAATGGTTTATTTTATATCCCCAGAGGAGCTTCACAGAAAAAAAAAAAAAAAGTAAATACCCTGCAAAATGTTAGGCTTGACAGCTTATCTGGTTTATCTATCTTTTTAACAAAGGGTGGTATATTGTGGAGAATAACTAAAAAAAAAAACAAAACAAAACAAAAAAACAGGGTAGGGTGCTTCTGGGGCAATACATTATGGGGAGGTAAATATATAGGAAAAAATAATAGTAAGGGTTATTTCATAAGGTTTATTAAATAGACTCATTGCAGTGCCAACTTTCATCTCTTGTGATAAAGATTGTTCTCTGATTTGGTAGAGAGGAGGAAAGATACCTTTACAAGGGAAATTTATGCCCTGGTTTTAGGCAAATCGAGGGAGAGTAGAGAGAGCTCTTTTTTTCTGTGCTGTTTCTCCATTTTCTTCAGCTCTAAACAACCCTTCAGGCAAAGAGGTCTATTTTGGGGTGGCATATTCTGATCCCCTTCAGAATCAAGCATAACCTTGGTAGTGTAAAATGCATAGCAGTCTCCTACCTGCAAGATCAGGGCTACAATGCCCAAACTACAAGTGAATATAGACTTAGGTTTGAATTGATGAAAGAATGCAAAAAAAAGTATAGTCCGTGTCATTCCTATTCTCACTTGGGTGAATACTTGAGATTTTTTCTGTTCTTGAGCATCCCCTGATCAGATACCTGAAAGTCAAAACACTCACACAGAAAACTATTCGGACATGTAATACACCAGTGTCACTGCTGATCCCTTAATGATTGTTACACCCTCTTAGAGAACCCTAGACTTAAATTAGAGGCAGTGGGTGATAGAGCTCTGAACTTGAAGTCCGAGAACCTGATTAGGGTTCAAACTCAGCTGTCAATTAATAGTATGACCGTAGGCAAACCATTTCATGTTGTGAGCCTCTTTCTTCACCGATGTAATGAGAGGATCAAAGAATGATCTATAAGGACTCTTACATAAAAGCAGCTGGAAAATTTGTCTACATAGGCCAACAACTTCATCCAAAGCAATCTTTTTATTTCTCTAAGACTGAAATAGCCCATGCCCTCCAATCTCAGTTCCTTGAACACAGTAATGCCAAGGCCTTCAGGAGATGCTAGAATGGTAGCAGGAGTCCAGTGTGACCCACCTACATGTCAAAATCCATTGGCGCTACATAGTATTATAAATTAACCAAGAAATTAATAACATGAGTACAAATTTATAGAAATTTATCAATATGACAACTTAAAGGATGCGTATCTTTTACATATTGGCTAAACTCACAATAGTCTAAAGAATTAAAATAGACTTATGAGACATCCATTAAAGTTGTTTTTGCATTTCTAATTAAATTTTCTCCAATTATTTTTTGAGGATTACTTGTATGGAGCATAGATACTATTCAAAATGCCATTTATTCAGGGAAATCTATCATGAAGGAGTGGTTCTCAAATTGTAATGTGTTCACAAATCATCCAGAGACCTCAGAAAACAGAGATTCTGATTAAGTAGGTCTAGAGTTGGGCCTGATAGTCTGTATTTCTAACAAGTTCCCAAGCAATGCTGATCCTTCTAGTCCATGCACTGTACTTGCAATAGCAAGGACAAGCACTGATTCTAAACTTTGGATGTACATTAAATTCACTTAGGGAAATGTAAGAAAATGCTAGAGTCTGAATTTCACCTCCAGAGATACTAATCTAATTAATTTACTAATTTAGTTTTGGGAGATAGACTGGACATAGGATTTTAAAAAGCTTTCCAGTTGATTCAAACAGGCAGCTAACTTTAAGAGCCACTGGTGTATAGGTAATGACAAATAAAAGTATTAGAAAAGTAGGGACCTACTTGGTGTAAAAGAAGAAGGAAATTAATTAATTGCTTAAAAGTAAGCATTCCTGAACAATAATGATTTCATGTGTGAGGGTTAAGTTTCCCTCACAGGTCCTATCTCCTAATTGGCAGGTAAAATTCAATTTACAAATAAGCAAATATCACTAGATGGGCCTCAACTCCTAATCAAATCCCCACCCTGGTCTTTTTTTTATTATGCAGCAGCTGCAGAGACACAAACATAGCTTATACAACCAATTTCTCTTTTCTCCCTACAGTTTGCTGGACGGCAGGAGAGAAAAAGGAGATCAGAGTCCTGTAGAAATGCCAATGCCTTAATTCTGCACATTTCCCCTTAGTCATTCCTCTGGGTCGATCATGAAACCATTTGTCCTACCAGTTGCTGTTGCAGCTTCACTGCCATCTTCATTTATTTCAAAAAAAATGTGTTGCATGACCTGGGAAACAAACACTTCAGCTGAATCTGTTGGAAAATAGGAAAGTGTATTTAAGGATTAGAACTCAGACCCATCACTTATTGCATCCCATATTATATCACATTATCAAAAGAATAAAGAACAGAAAAAACAACAACAACAACAAATTCTTCCCAAGTTAGTTAATTTGCTAGAGGTGGAAGGTAGTTTAGCTCTTGCAGAAATGATACAGAGACCCGTAGAGAAAGATCAAGTTTAGCCCGGATACAAAGGCAGAGATAGAAGGGGATAAGCCTCAAATCAGGTATCCCACTAAGTGAAATATCTGTATGGACAGAAGGTTTTGCCCCCCTTAGCTACGGTCCACAGACAAGATGAAAAAGGCTTTACAGATTTGAATTAATCCCACCTATGTATTCAACCTCAAAGCCAACTTGCCTTTCAAATTCTGTATTCAGTTTTGATCTGACTTTAAAACAAAATTTACTTTCTTTCAAGACTGGTGAGGCTATGAAAGTCTAAAGAGCTTTTTTGTCATCTGTTACAAAATCACTTCAGAGCCATGCTTTAAAACCTGTCAAATTTCTCAGTGTAAGATAGTGTCTTACAACATTCTGTTCCGGTGTGGATACAAGCTGAGAGAACATGCCCCTCTTCTCCCCTTGGTGGAACTGATGTGTGTGTGAAGCGTTTCTGATCCTGTGACCCGCAGGGATAGTCTTCTTGAGAAGGGGGAAGTGAAGCCATGAGTTCAGAAGCCATCAGCCATTCCCGCTGTGTCAGGACCACTTAGATCTGACAGTGTTCCTCAAAGAGACAACGGAAGCATGGTCTTGGGTTCAGTGGTGGCCAGAAAGTAGAGGAAGGACGATGGGCCTTGAAACTTGAAGAGGAAGGAGAAAAAGGAGCTTTGTTTCTCTTGGGAGAGAAACCTGATGTGATCAGACGGGCTCCACCAAAACCACCAGATTTACAAGGATTCGGGTAGCAATACCTTATAGTAAAGGGGACCCAGCTCTGGCAGCTGACCGACTAGTAAAGCCCATCAGGCAAGATAAAGAGATGTCATAGAAGGGACTTTTGCACAAAAAATGGCTTCCTAAAAATAAATTCCAAATTGCTTGTCATCACTCTATCTGGGCCCCTGAATACCTCTTATCTGCATCTGTTACCCTCCTCTCCTCATCTAGTAGCTCCAGCTCATCATCAAGCACCAAGGCCATAGCCCTAACTCTCCTTCTACTTAAAACCCCCTTCCCCAGAACTTTCCCTGACTGGCTCTGTCGTTCTTTAGGTCCCAACAAAAATGTTACTTCCCACCCTAACTCTGCCTTCATCTGACCTAATCGCTATTTATTCCATGATATTTTAGTTAATTTACAGCATCCATCACCTCAGCATTTCATTAACTAATTGCTTATTAATTATTCATCAGCAGATGTATACTTCACTAGAAGCAGAACTCCGTCCATTTTATGCATCCCTACAGAACTGCCTGGCATGTGGTTGGCTTACAATAAATATTATCAAACAAATAAACCATGGGTATGAATATGTCCAATGATAGAAACATATAAGATGGAGAAGAGGGGACATGCACATCTTGAAATACAAGAGAATGATCTGGTACAGGATCAGGCAAGTAAGCATGCTCTTTCCTGAGGGCTGCCTAGAGTAAATCAGGATTCACATATGGAATCCAGAGAAGATGACCTAGAGACCCATATCAAGCCATGAGTGAAGAACAAAAAGCACATTAGGGTGCAGCGGAGAATTTCACCCAGTTTAGCACTGGTACCAGGTCAAGTGACTCCATGGCCCTCAGATTAAGTCTCTGGTCTCATGTATCCTGTCTTACCACAAATAAAGCCTGATTTTTGGAAAAGAATGGGACCTGACAGAGAATAGACGAGAACAAGGAAACTAGACTCCATAAAGTCACTGATTTCTTCACGTTTGTAATAATTTTCCTCCTTTTCTATGAAAATTCCAAGAATGTCTCTGTCAAGTTAAGAGCACAAGAAGCCTTCTACAGCTTTGCTAGAAGATGTCCAAGTAAATAGTAATGTGCCATTGCCCCACTTGGCTTTTTGGTGTTTTTGTTTTTGTTTTTTTACCATTTACTTAGTATCTATTATGTGCCACATGTTGGACAAAGTGGTTTACATACATTCTTTCATTTATTTTCACCATTACGATGTATTATCTCATTTTACAAATTAGAAAGTTGAGGCTCAGGCAGCTTAAAGGTTTTACTAAAGGTAACACAAGAAGTAATAGCACTGTGAAGTCAAATATTCATCTCCAAGTTTCCGAAAGTGACTTCCGGAAAACATTTCATTCAAAGCTTGTGAATTAGGTAAGTGTAAGATGGTAGGTCTTGTGTAAATATCCCACAGCACTAGTGTCGGACTGGCTCACGGTAGCTTTAGTGAATGTTTACTGCAGAAGTGAGAAGTGGGGAGAGCAGGGAACTTACTGTTCTCCTAATGACCAGATATAGCGCCAGTGATGGCTCTGGCTATTTTATTTCCAGCAGTAAATTAGAACCAAAGTAGTGAAAGCAACTCAAATCGGCAACTCTCCCAGGAGGGAAAGAGCAGAAAAGGTTGGATGTTTGTTTTTCTCTGTTTAAAGTTATTCTCTTGCACAAATGCTTTTAGAAAGCATTTTGGAGGTATTTTCATGATAAATCTGCCTATAAGAAGAGATTTTATAGAAGTCACAAATTGTTGGGAATTCGTACATTGAGTGACTGTTGGAAAAGTCTGATGTACAGCAAGTGAGCCTCTGAAGGCCAGAAAGAAGGCTAAAGGGGAGAGGTGCTTGAGGTTGGTGAGGTGGCTGTGCTCCAGGGCACACATAGATAGCCTGCCGTGGCAGTATTTAACGTTGACAGCCTCATTCCTGATTGCTGATGAAATTGTCAGAGAAGTCAGATCTGTCAGTGTGAGAACAAGTAGCTAAATTATGTGTGAAGCTAATAATGAACATCTGTCACCAGTGTACCCCACCCACCTCCTCCACCAGGAAAGCTCATTCATTCTATTCATTTACCCACGTAATTGATGAGTGAATGAATTAATGAATACTTCTCCAAAGCTCAGATATTTACATAGGAATACACAATATTTCCATGTTATGATACAAAACCCCATCAGACAGACAGGCTTGTCTTTTTTTTCTTTTTTTTTTTTTTTTTGGCCTTTTAATAAAACAGAGGACTGAATTTAAAAGAGGGTAAAAAAACTTGGGGTGAATTGGCCCTCTTTGTCTTTAGTTAGATATTTTTATTATTTTATTATTCTTTATCTTTAGTTAGATATTTTTGAACCACCGGTATTGCCAAGACAAGAAAAAAATAAATAAAAGATTGTCTAGGGCTTTGTTGTGTGAGTGAGCATCTTAGCCATGTGCCGTTTCCCAGGTGTGAGTTAGCATAAAAGCTCCATCTCCTCAGATGTGTTGTTAGTCTCAAGCTAAATCTGCAAGCTGTGGCATTACAATTTCTACATTGTGTTCGTCATCCAGCAGCTTGTGGATGCCTATTTCATGGGCTCCAGTATTACCAAATTAACATTTGCAAATTGGTTTATAAGAGTTTTATTAGCTCCGTGTAGATGAGAGTCTCAAAGTCGTAATTCCCATTATTCAGATAAGGAAATCCAAACAGGGCTGAAATAAAAGCCCATATAATACTTTACCTACATAGTTTTATTACAAGCATGGTTAGAAGGCTTATCTAACATTCTGAAATGCTTTCTGACTTTCATTAAGGAAAATGACTTAAATGCAAAATAAAGTGCTTGTTTACAGACAGCGCAACATGACTGTGACATTTAGTCACTGTGTGTGTATGTATTTTCTGGGGCCAAATGCTCTTTCAGATCAGTCCGTTAGCAGTTACTAAGAAAGCATATTAACATAATAATATAAGAATTATTTATCACACTACCTGTTATTCCAGAAAGGTCACAGCCACCACTAAATATCTCGGTCATATTCAAAGAATACAAAGCTTCTTTGAAGTCTAATTTTTGTTCTACTTTAAATCTGTTAAAAAAAAATGAAGAGGAAAAGTCTTGAAAAATTGTATAACATATGCTACCAAAATGTTTTCCACAAAATGGATGACTTGGAAGAGATTATAATGTGAAATCTTTTGTTTTCATTAGACCAATTACATTTCCCCCAGCTCCACTGAGCAGTTTCTGAAGTTGCTAATAACTGGCTTCCCAGATAAATGGTTGGTGGGAAGGGGGGAGAAAATACTACATTTTTTGAAGTTATAATTATCTAACAAAACAGGGTGAGAGTTCTAAGTTTTCAATTGCTTGGCTCCTTCCCTAGAAAAGTAAAGTTTCCCTCCAGTAACTGTATGCACTCTGTTTTTCACACCATCAAAAATGGTCCCTGGCATACTTCCAAAATACTATGGAAGGAGAAGAGGAGCCACCACCCTTGGATTGTTGGCTACTGAAGCACAGAGAGACATTAATAATCTATTATCCTTCCCATCCATTGTCACAAGTGATGTGACTTCCTTCTATTTATGGACACACCTAATATCTTCCCAAAAGGTTCTATAAAAGGGGTAAGAGATAGAAAGGGAACTAAATGTCTTTAAATAAAATAAAAGATAGGGCAGCCTGGGTGGCTCAGCGGCTCCTTCAGCCCATGGCCTGATCCTGGAGACCCGGGATCGAGTCCCACATTGGGCTCCCTGCATGGATCCTGCTTCTCCCTCTGCCTGTGTCTCTGCCTCTCTCTCTCTCTCTCTCTCTCTCTCTCTGTGTGTGTGTGTCTCTCATGAATAAATAAATAAAATCTTAAAAAAAAAGATTAGAGTCATTACCAAAAACGAACTCTATTTAAAAAAAATAAAAGATAAAAAATTATAGGAGGGGGAAAAATTGCTGGCCACTACTTCCTATGCAGGGCCCTAAGTTAGCACTGTAGGTTCCATTCAAATCATCAAACCTCAATTTATCTGATGTGAAGACTCTAACCAAAGAATCTCATAGTCTCACAGGCTGATCTGTGATTCCAAGTTAACAGAACACTGACTCTCACTTTACCATTTCACTAAAAAAGAAGAAAAAAAGAAAAGCTAGTACTTCCTGAGTCTATAGAAGCCAGAAACATCGACATGCATTTTAAAACCAGGTTGGACCTTTATGAAAGAAAAGAACAAAAAAAAAAAAAAAAAAAGAAAAAGAAAAGAACAAGGAATTCTGTATATTTCTTCCATCAGTGAAATTCCAGGACAAGTCCTGCCTAAGGAGCTCAGCCTGAACTGATGAGCCTTTGCCCCTGTGCTCTCCAGTTTGGATACAGGCAAGGCTGGTCGAGAACAGGATCCTTGCTTAGCTAATAGGCAGGCCCATACCCAGGGCTGGAAATCAGCTTGAGCAATCAGTCCAATTAGATTACTGTTTTAGTTGCCAAATACTGAACAAGTTTTTTAATTATAATTCTTCAGAAAAATGAACATGCTATGGCAGAAATGTACAGGGCCTGAATTATATCTTGGTAAAATATTATGTACTTTTGGAAAATATTAACTTATGCAGAGCCCCAAGGGTGGCCACAACATGGGCATTAAAATCTACCGATAATGAAAATAGCTTGTTTTATGCCACTGCTTTCAACTTCTTTCTTTCCACTTCCAGCTAAGAAAGATAATATGCAGCCTGATGGTTTTGAAATCTTTTCATTTTTTTTCCTGTTTTTATTACCACACTCCTTTTAACAACTAAATGGAGTGTAGGCATCTAAAAGGTGGAAAATAAATGTTCTAGTTCACCTAAAAACTGGCTATTTTTAGCATAATAGTTTTAGGATAATGGCAAGAATCCTGCAAGACTTATTACAACTTTTAATAATGCCTAATTATTGGTGGAGACTCATTTAAGCTACAGTCCTGCTCATAATATAGTCCAATGAAACCTACAGCAATAGAAACTTATTCAACCATTTAATAAAAGTATAATCTACAGCCAATTACTAATTATCCATAATTACTGGAGTCATGAATAGCCAGGTGTGAAGTAGCACTTCCATGTGTTAGACACTTAATAGAGATTACAATTTCTAATCTTCACAAAAACCTGAGGAAGTTAGCATTATTCCCATTAATTAAGAAGGTGGAGGATTGAAGAGGTTGATTTCCAGTCTCAAGTTTAAGATAAACCACAAGGCTGGTATTCAAACTCAGGTCCATTCCAAGTCAGTGTGCTAACCCACATTGCCTTCTAATCAAAATATAATTTGAAATCATAATCTCAATAAATATATATACTGTGTTAATTATGTGCCTCTTGCAAATTATGTGAGTCTTAATGTTTAGATGTGGTTCATTTCCCCCTTTTCTTGACCTTCATCTAAAATTGTCAAAAGAATACATCTAAAGATAAAAGAATAAGCAGCAAAAAGACTGAATAGACAATTAACAATTAAGTAATCATAAAATGAGTGTTTTCGCATATGTAAACATTAACTTTTGTCAAATTACTGCCATACAGAACCACTGGGTTTAAAGGGGCTCAGCACAGACAACAGGTGCAGAAAATGAAGAAAACAATTCAGAATTTCCATTTTTTTTAAAGATTTTATTTATTTATTCATGAGAGACACACAGAGAGAGAGAGGCAGAGACACAGGCAGAGGGAGAAGCAGGCTCCACGCAGGGAGCCAAACGTGGGACTCGATCCCAGGTCTCCAGAATCACGCCCTGTGCCAAAGGCGGCACTAAACCACTGAGCCACCCAGGCTGCCCTAGAATTTCCATTTTAAGATGAATCCACTCCTGGTCTGCAGGCCCTATTGTGGATTGGTGGTGTCCCTTCCTTCCCCCTTATACTAAAGACTCTTGTTTATTGACAAAAAGTCTTGGATGGGTCTCCTTGGGGTCCCTATCCTTAATACTTAGAATCCCGGTTTTGATACAGTGGGCTTGAGTCATCCTTGAAATGTTCAGGTTGCCAATCAAACCAAATCTTAGGTCTGCCCATGAGGATAAAAATGTGACACAATCCTTGACAGTGGCAGACCTAGACTATTATATGAGTACATGGTAGTTTTTGTCACTTTCTGACCAATCACCTAGACTGTGTGTGTGTGTGTGTGTGTGTGTGTGTGCGCACGTGTGTATCTATGTAGGAAAAACTCTGTTAGCCTCAAGGGGTGAACTAAAAATGCTTTCTGTCACATACAAAACATATCTGGACACTGTTTAATGTAAACTCGATTCCAATTTGGATTAGTATCCAATAGGTTAAAGTATGTGAACATTTTGTAATCCCTCCAGCAGCTGGTCATGGCATTTCTATTCTCATATTCAGCTTCATTTACCACTTTCTCTCACCCATAACACTAACATTCACCGGTTTAGAGATCCAAACGTGGCCAAACCTGGGACTGATGTCTAACCCAGCAAGAACATATTTCATGTCCTACAGAAGGTGATGTCTCTTTTCCAAAGACTCCATCATCCACATGCCTCGCTGCTCATAGTGTCATTGACATTTGCTCTGTTCTGTGCTCCCCCTCGTGCCTGCTATATTACACCTGTTTTCTGACTCTTGCAATGTTGGCTCTGCCATATGTTCGCTGTGTAACCACAGGCAAGATAGCTACCTGTCTGTCTCTCAACTGTAATGTGTATATAGAAACTGATCTCTGTCAAATTTATCTTGAGGATTAACTGAGGTATGGTAAAGAGGTGCATCTAGGACAGTGTTGGCACTATATTAGATGTTCAGCATGTGCAAAACTGAGTGAAATAATAATAATATTAAGAACAAGAGATAATATCGAATACTAAAGTCTTATCAACATGACTTCATATTAACTCTCACAATAACTCTGAGGCATTTATTATCATTGTCCCATTTAACAATAAAAGAAAAATCTTAGGTAAGCTAATTAAAGTTACGTAGTAAAAAGGTGGCAAAGCTCTCTGTCTTCAGTATTATGTTCTATTTTCCATGATCTTGTTTCAACACTTGTTAAAGATACTATGAGATGCCACATCAGTCAATATTTTTTTAAAATGGTACCTCTCAGAAAGACCATGGCTATTGTTTAGTTATTACTATACTTTTTAATAGAACTCTAGTATTTAACAGTTTAAAGTCCAAGACCACCAAAAATTCATTGACCACTATGAAGCCTCTCCCAAGGAAAATATATGTAAGACCTTCTATACATTAACTCGCTAATAGTTTCAAGGGTTTCGAGGACTCTCTGAAGTCTACCACAGAACTCTCTAGAAGTCTAGGGTGCACATCTAAGGACTGCTACAAAAGAATAAGAAATCACTGTCTTCTCATTTTCTTAGTATGTCAAATTTAGAAACTCCAATCTATTTCTTCATAACCCATATCTCATTAGTCAATACTCCAATAATCTTTCTATTTCACCAGTTCCTTACTATCCCCAGTGAGCCTGTCCCCTTTAAACACTACCCACTTTGTGCCAAATTATTGCAGTGGTTTCTTAACTGAACTTTTGGGCTCCTGTCTTTCTCTCTTCAACACATCTTGAACACCAAAAGTCTTCAGATTAGAGCAACAATTGTTCAGTGAACAACTGCTATTTTTCAGATGCATCCTTTGTGCTGGTGTCACAGAAATGAAATATGCATAGCTCTAACCTCAAGAAGTTTTTTGTCCATTGAGGAAGATGAAATAATAATATAACTGCTAGGCAGAAATAAACACAAGGTACAAGGAAAAGTTTCCTCAGTAGGGAAAAGGGAAGATGTAGTGTTATCTTGGTTGGAAAGATCAGAAAAGCTTTCTAAAACCTGAACTTGGTTTTAAGGACTAAGAGAAGTCATCCAGAAGAGTGAGGATAGTGGTTGGAAGTGGGGAAAAGATTCAGATAAGTTATCTAGCATGAACAAAGGCATTGTAACTACCAAATATATCTCTCTAAAACACAGCCTTAATCACTCCACTATCCTACTTGGAAGTTTTCAACAATTCCCCTTTCTGTATGGGACTTAACCCTCTTGATTCTTTCAAAGCCCAGTTCAAGTTCTTCCTCTTCCATAAATCCTTTGTTTACAGTCCAGTTTCTGGTTCTCCCTGTCTCTTGTCTTTTTTCATGAATCTTCTAGTACTTACTAATTGTAACTTTCTTTTAATATTTACTGTCTAGTGCTGTATATTGTTAGTAAATTTTTGTGCAAATCTTACACCACTCCATCTAACTGGTAACCATCTTATCAGTAGGCAGCATGTCTATCACTTTGCATCTGTTTCAGTTCCTTGTCCATAGCAGGGCCCAGTCAATCTGTGCTTTTGAAAAGGAGATAAAATTTCTAGGAAGTAGCAAACCAATAAGAGCATAAAGCTGTAAGACAGTAGACATAAGACCTAATTCTTTCTCCCAAAACTTAGCTAAATGGTGATCAATTCACTTTTTGAGCAACACAGTTCCCTTCTTTTTAAATGCAAGTCATCCAAGTCAGACTGTAGAACCATAATATTTAGTATTAAAATACTTTAAATGGGGATGCCTGAGTGGCTCAGCGGTTGAGCGTCTGCCTTTGGCTCAGGGCGTGATCTAGAGTCCGGGGATCGAGTCCCACATTGGGCTCCCTGCAAGGAGTCTGCTTCTCCCTCTGCCTATGTCTCTGTTTCTCTCTGTGTGTCTCTCATGAATAAATAAATAAAAATCTCAAAAATAAATAAATAAATAAATAAATAAATAAATACTTTTTAAAGTGCTATGTGAATGAAAGTTACTTCATTTGCCTTATTTGTATGTATTAAATAATTACTTTTGCCCATACACATAATCATAAAAACATATTCTCAGAGAGTTTTTCCTATAGAGAAGATATGATATATAGAAAGTGCGTGTCATACTCTTCAACATGAAGAACTTTGACTACTAAGATGTTTGTAAGATTTCATATCACATTTAGACAAAGTAACATGATTATTTTTTAGCTGCTAACACAAGTAATGTCCAAAATTAGATAGCTGGTATGCTATAAATAATAAACACTAGAAAGCACTCTAGTATTTTTAGATTATACTCTATCTTATTGGCCTTAATTCTAAACTAGTCCTACATCAAAGGGAAAGGAGAGATGTTTCTTAAATAGTAACAACTATAATCTAAATAGTCACTCACATGTTCCTTCCTAGTGTTACTAATACAGAAGCATTCTTATGATTAATTTTTCTCTCTTTGGCATGAATTACAGTTTGCTACCAAAGAGGCTTTTTGTTGTACATTAACAGAATTTAGCATAGTTGGGGTTACAGATTGAATGGGGCCCCCTGCCCCAAATTCATTTATCAAAGCCCTATCTCTCAGTACCTCATAATGAGACTTATTTGGAAATAGGATCATTGAAGATGTGATTAGTTAGGTCAAGGTCATAATGGAATAGAGGATGACCTTAATCCAATATGATTAGTGTCCTCATAAGAAAGGAGAACGCCATGTGAATACGGATGGCTACATGGCAACAGAGGCAAAGACTCGAGTGGTGCATCTACAAGCAGAAGACAAAAGATGGTAGATCACCACCAGAAGCTGAGCAGAGGCAAGGAAGGATTCCACACAGTCTCAGAGAGAATGGCCCTGCTGACATCTTGATTTTGGATTTCTAGCCTCCAGAACTGTATTTTGAGAGAATGGATTTCTCTTATTTTAAATCCTAGGAAACTAACCCAGCTGATTAAACTGTTCGATCTTACCAAAATCTCATTTAGTTATCAATTTGAAAGCATAATGCATTCATCCAGATATAAAAGAACCACAGAATTGAGAAATAAAACCTAAAATTGTCAGTCCACTCTAAAGTATTTACACCACCTATGTAGTTTTCCCTCTCTGTACTGAATGAGGATTTTAAATGGGCATTTTCTGTTGTAAGGAAATTATTCATTATGGAGAAATATACTTCAGAACTTTCAATCCATGGTCTTACTGCTCGGGAAACATAATTCAATAAATGTGTCCTGATGGACTAAAATTGTTTGTGAACTTAACACATAAGCAAATCCTTCCTTTGATAAATTGGAAGATTTTTCCTTTTGTGAAAAGTGAATGAATACATTTTAAATATAACGTTGTGTTAATGGGATTAAATAATTGATAAAAAAAAAGATTTCAGTCTTGTGAATTTAAAAATCTCATTTTTATTTCCCTAAAGAGGTTTCCAAGAAAATGGTTGATGTCTCGTCTTTCATTATGCTACGTGTATGCAAAAGTTTCATCAGGATCTTCACAAGGAATGAATTAAAGTGTGATTGGAAAGTTGAATTCTGATTTTTGAGGTATTTAAAGTTAGATAAAAGTAAATAACATGGAATTGTTTTCTTTGAAAATATTTGTATAATTTAATCCAACAGTATTCATTTAGCACACTCTATGTGCCATGGAATGTCCTAGGTATGGTGGAAACCAAAAGAAGGAGACATAACCCCCTATTCCAGAGCTCACATCTTAATAGGATAGACAAGAATGTGATCAAGAGATAGAAATGTAAAAAGTGCCATAATATAAATTTGTATAAAGTGTTCTAGAAATAAAGATAAAGAATGATTTTAACTGAGCATGTTGGGGGAAATGTACACTGAAGAGTTAATTGCGAGAGGACATTGAAAGATGAATGAGAATTTACTGGCTAAATACCATGGAGAAGGAAGGGCCTGCCAGACAGAGGGATAGGCATTAGAGACACTGAGAAGTCACAGAAGACTTTCTACTTTGGGGCTGCTGGGCAGTGATCTTAACAAAAGTAGAAAAATAGCCATCACTTTATTAGAACCTTCTATTTGCTAAATTTTGTGCTATGAATAGAAGTATGTAATGAGGTACTGTAATTGAAACTGCCACCAATTTTTTAAAAAATCTTTGGTGCCTGGAATCTGTTTGAGAAAAGGGAGGACAACTGCCAATTAATATTTCTGTTTTTGTATCACTGAAGATTCAAATTCACCTTTAAGACAAAGCATTCTTTTGTTTGGGAAAAGCAACAGGATGAACTTTTTATTATGCATATAGAACCAGTGGGATGGAGATAGTGAAGTTTGAAATGATGAAGGTATAATTTATTCTACATGATATGAAAATGTTTCCACTGAGGGTCAAAATCTGCTGCTATAGATTCTTATCATACTTAAAGGCCAGAAAATCTCTGTTACCTTCTGTCTGTGATGGAAAAAGTTGGAGGACTCTGGATGCTGGGTAGGAGGAGGTCAGAAAATACTGGGTGAGGATGGGTTCTGCTACCAGGACAGCAACGGACAAGGGAAGGCTCCCTGGTGACAATGACCTATACTTCAGAAATACCCAGCCCTGGCACATGGTTTTTAAATTACTTTCCACCTTATAAACCCCTTTTATTAATATAAAGCTTTCAGTAAAATTTGGTTAAACATTGAAGTTGTTCTTACTCCTAGTAGTTTGCCAAGGGCTACTTCAACAAATTACCATGAACCAGGTGGCTTAAATAACAGAACTTTATTGTCTCAAAGTTGTAGAGATTAGAGGTCTAAAATTAAGGCGTGGGTAGCCCTGGTTCCTTCTGAGGACAGTGAGGGAGAGGTGTGTTCCACGCCTCTCTCTTTGGCCTGTAGATGGCCATCTTCTTCCTCTGTCTCTTCTTCCTCTGTCTCTTTCTGCTATGTGTATCTCTGTATCCAACTTTCTCCTTTTTGTAAGGACTCTAGCCGTGTTGGATGGGGGCCACCCTAATGACTTTACTAACTTGATTACCTCTGTAAAGACTCTGTCTCCAAAAAAGGTCATATTTTGGGGTGCTGGGAGCTAGGATTTCAACATATGAATTGGGAGGGACATAATTCAACCCAGAACTGTTTTTCTTGGAGAAATTAAGAGAGAAGTCTGTGTCCATACTATGAGAGAAGTTGTATGAGCAGTGTGACCACAGTTTAGAAAAACTGATAATAAGGTCAAACAGTTTGGAAAAGCTGTAGTAGTGCAGTAGCCTGGATGGATTTGTGTGCTGTGCAACATTCTTGTGGAGATTCTTAAAATTCCCCTGAAGAAGGGAATTCTGGCAAAAGCCCATATTTCCTGCTCCCAACTGAGTTTGGGACTTACACATTATCATCTAGGCAATTTGTTAATTAGGCTGATGATGCTGGGGCCACCTCGGCTATAAGTATCATTATTTCAATATTATACTCATAAAACCACAGCTCAAGACAGTCTAGTGACTCTCCTAAAACCCCATTGCTAGTACCTGGCATGCACAATTTTCAAACTCAGTGGTTTTTGGCCCCAAATAGAGATCTTTCCAAAGGAGAAAGAGAGAAAAATAAATTTGAAAATAAACAAGTTAATCCCCCAATTGTTATCTATTAGAAAATAAACTGTCATATCATTTTATCTCCAATGTTTCATATGTAGTAGGAACAAAAAAAAAAAAACAAAAACAAACAAACAAACAAAAAACACCACCATCAGCAACAACAAAAACACCTCTTTAAATGACTGAATAACATCCAGGTAGAGTTCTACAGGTGCTAGGGAACTGGACAAGAGGTTGGAGGAGAGAATCAGATTTTAGAGACATGAAGAATAAGGGGCAAATAAAAGGAAGAAGAAGAAAATTCTGAAGACAAGATTTTGGTAAACATTAGTTGGGAACAGAAAGAAGAGAATGTAAGTCAGGGAGAAGGAAAATTTTACAGAGGAGAGAAAAATAAACAGAAGTAAGTAGTGCCCTAGGGGCCAAAGAATGTAAGATTTTCAAGAAAAAGGGGATGGTTAATAGTATTAGGATCAAGAACCCAGAGTTAGGGTGAGAATAGGATATCTCCTTTTCCAGGATGTCAAGGAAGGTAAAGGAAGAGCAGATCATCAAAGATGTACATAAATTTTTGAGTTCCTGGGTGGCTCAGTCAGTTAAGCATTTGCCTTGGGCTTGGGTCATGATCTCAGGGTCCTGGAATTGAGTCCCACATCAGGCTCCCTCCTTAGTGGGGAGTTTGCTTCTCCCTCTCCCTCTGCCCCTCCCCCCGTTCATTGTCTGTCTGTCTCTCCCTCTCTCCCTTTCTCAAATAAATAAATAAAATCTTTTAAGAAAAAAGATGTATTCAAATTTTGGGGTGAAGGGTAGTGAGGAAAGTTTCCTTAATGATGTGTTTTCTCTAAGGACCAGAAGCTGAGACACATGTTGAGAGTAAGAGAAATCAATATAAAGTAGCCCCTGAGGAATAGAAACCAAGTTTTGGTGTAGTGCATGTGAGTATTAAAAAAGAAAGTTCTTTGAAGAGAAACAATGAGCTCCCAGCGCCAGCCTCAATGAGGCCAGAAGGGACTGTTTTCTGGGTTTTTACTTAACAAAATCAATAGTCGGGGAGCGGGGAGTGGCTTGAGGAATAGTTTGGGGGTTGAGGATGATTGGGGAGAAATTAAAGCAGGATAAAGACCAACTAACAAAAAGCATTAAAGATACTGGGTGAGAATAAGATTGAAATGACTGATTGGATCCCAGCTAAAGTGGAAAAGAAAGGAAAAGCTAAGAGGTTTACGAGACAAAAGGCCTAGAAGAAGGATGCACAGACCATGCTGGCCTTGAGGAGTTTGCAGGAAAATTTAGAAATGAAAGGACTGAATATCATCTATCAAACATCTGCCTCTTTTAAAAAGCTGAGGCAGAGGGTGAATTGAGTTATAGGGGCACAACTTACTCTGGAGTTTCTCCTACCGGCTAGAAGCGTGATATTAAGAAATTAGTGTCTATGATTATTATTTCCTGAGGTAAGCCTTCGCAATTTCCATTTTGTCTTAACTATTTAAACCTGGCCAAAAGATTCCCTATTTGTCATTCAATGGCTATTAGAGCACCAGCTGTCAACAGTGATTTAACATATCTTTTAATTGTCTGATATCATAAGTGTTTGGGGGGGTGTTTTATTTTCCTTAAATGTAACAGAAGATAGATATTTTCGAATTCCAATTAGGAAAAAAAATAGAGAAAGATAAATTGTATAATAAAAAAATTAAAAAAATTCCTTTTCATCTTGGTATTTTAGCTTGAAGACTTGCATTTCTTCATCTATTTCGGGGAATATTGAGCACTTAAATTCAGTGCTCCTCATGGCAAAGCAATACTGCCAATGTTCAGGCTTGCCTTTGTATCCATAAAGTGGAGCTATATTTTCAAATGCATTTTTCTTCTCATCAATAGCCTATTCAAATATTTGTTATCTTTCAGCCAGCTATTCAAATGCCTCCATGAGTGAAAACATAAGAACCAAATAATAAAATGACATTACCAACCTAGGGAGGCTTACTTCCACTTCCTCTTCTTGCATCTCAGAGAACCATTTTAGGATTTGATGAGCAGTGATTCGCTTTTCCATTTCTTCTATGTTCACGTCCTCTGCGGGAAGAATGATGATTAAACTAAACCCGTCACCTTTATAAGGCAATTCCAAAACCTGGTAGTTCATGGAGGGCTCAGAAAAATAACCTGGAACAGAGAAAGAAAATATTAAATAAATATTCTTGGCAATTCCCCAAATCATGCTTCGGAGAGTGATTTTTCATATTACCGTATTTTGTTCTCAGAAGAGCCTTCATCATTGGAATTTTGACTGCTGCACCATCTTTCTTAGTAAAATTCGTCAACTGTGTGTCCTCTTTTCTGAATTTCTGCTTCCAGTCGCCCTTGAAATAAATAGCATTCACCAGGACAAGTCGAGTCAGAGGGCCAAAGTCTTCCCCTGAAAACATGTCTTTAATTTTCCCTGTGACGGGGGTGGAGGACGAAACAGGGAAACATGTGCAAGAGTGGTTCAGTGGGGCTGCTTTAAATAGAATTAAAACAAAAATTTCTTTTGCAGATCAGTTATAAACAGGGTGCTTTTTTACCTAACCTTGGCAATTCTGACAGTAAAAAAGGGAGCACTCTCAAACATTTCACTTAGAAACAGGTACCAAGAGAATCTCACTAGGAAACAGGAGATACAAGATTGTCTTAGGCAAATCTGGACAGACCTACTAATAATGGACTCTCCAGCAAGAATATTTGTGTAAATCGTTTTTCAGTCAGAAAGAACAAGACCTGAATGTCTCTTCCTGCATATTTATTGATGTTTTTCAAACTTTGTCTCAAGTTTTTCCAGCAGGTCCATCAGAAGTAATAAGTTAATGGTACACCTTCTACTGGTGTAGTAATGGTAATGGTAAACCTCCTACTACTGTGGCTACCACCACTGCCCACTGGGAAAGGGACAAGAAAGGAGTTGCTAGCATGATTTTCTTCTTTTTAACAACCAGTCTGTTATTTCTATGTCCAATGGCTATTTCAGTTAAGAGATAAAAGCATGACCGAGCGCCATGGAACTGTCCAGGGATGTTCATTTTGAGTCCTGTTAATGATACTTACCTGCGAACGCCACTCAAACCATCCATCCCACATTTTCAACCATGCCCCCCTGTGTGAAACTTCCTATAAGGAATATGGTAGCACCTTATGCCATCATGATTTTTGTAGCAGAATAAATGAACAAGGAACCAAACTACTGTTAAGCTAGGATCTAATTTATGTTTGTTATTTCACAGACATTATTATCAAACCTTCAAATAACCTCTGAAACATTTTTAAAATATCCTCATTTTAGGTGAGGCATAGCTTAGAACTGGGTAGGATTTGAACTCTGATCTGAGTGACTTTAAGCCTGTGTTCTTTCTACGGTGTCTTTCCACAGTCACTGAAGAATTTTGGCTGGATTGTATTGCAATTAAAGTTGAAATTATCGTGTTTATGATAGGACTATCAACATTTATTATTAAACATTAACACATCCAACTAAGATGTGTTAATTATTTACAGTATATGTGGGAAAAAAGGCACTTGAAATTGACAGATCCAATTTTTACCTGGCCAAAGATATTATTTCTGCTGCCATAGGCTAAAAACCTATGCTTAAACAAAAATTATTATTAAAGGTTTTCCATTAAAAATTCTGTAAATGGGTGTCTCCCCCAAAAATTCTGTATGCTTTTCAAAGCAGCTTACAATTTCTCTCAGTTTTACAATTCAGAATTAATTTGAATAACAGGGCGGCAAAACAGGAGATCCCTCTGAGCCGTAGTTTAGTAGGAAAATATTCAACCATTCTTACTTAGGATATTAAAAACCGTGAATACAATGGCAAATAATGAGTGTATGAAAATGGGAAACTTTACCATCTGTTTTGCTTTCTACCCAGGTACTTATTGTCTCTGCAGAAGTCTTTGCATCCTGAAAATCCACCAGTTTTATGGCACTCTGAAAAAATTCCTTGTTGCTATGGAGATACTGTTCTTTCACAGTGAATCCTTCTTGAAGGTAGAGGGCATTGGCAAGATTAAATGTAAATTCTTGCTTTTTCTCTGAGATGGCAGAGAAAAATGACTTCAGCACAGAAAATTCTTCCCCTAAAAAATAATTATAATGTATACTGACATATTGAACAACATAAAAACAACAGCTTTTCAGCTTTGCTTCTAAGCGCTGATTCATATCACCATTTTTTGCACCCTTACGTATAACTAACGGTCCTTTCTGAGTTAGTATAAATATTTTAAGCATTTGTCTTCATAGAATATGCATTTTATAAAGAACTCAGTTTTTATATAGGAAGAAAGAATGTCCATGTAAATTTGAAATTTGTCAAAAACAAGAATGTGCATTTAAACAGGCTGAAGGAAATTCCCTTTTTATAGTCAAATTTAGCTCATTCTTACTTGTTGGAAATTTATCTTTAGAACCTCATTCTTTGCACAACATGTGATATTTATGGAAGGAGAATTCTAATGAATACTGATGGGGGTATGACAGTGATGAGCAATCCTTTTCAATATTGCTTTTATTCCAGCTTAAGAATTGCTCTCTTGTGAGCAATGGCACCTGTCCATGTTGTGAAATTTATGAGGCAACCCCTATAAGCAGCTCTAGAGATGTGCAAGAATCAGAATTGCCTATTTCTTCAGGTTCACGAATGTATATACTTTGGCTGTCTACATGAACAATAAAGATCTTTAAACATGCCAACTATTACCACTAGCCAAATGATGCCACCAGAGTCAGCTAAAAATCACCACTGTCCTATTATGTATTGCTGTCTCATTCTGACTGCACTGTTGTTGGGAAGGTGTATGTGCCTAGGAGACAATTCAGCTTTGATCTTTGTTCAGGGGCTATTCATGACCGAAGGTGTCGATGTTTTTCATCCCCTTCTGGCTTAATCCTGGGACTCAGTCATTTTAAGTCTAGGAACTATATTTCAAATCAAAGTTTCACTCGGGGCCTTTGTTACATTTTGAGCTGAATATAAAAATGCCACTTTCATAACTTGAAAGTTGAGTATGTGCAATTAATCTTTATTGAAGAAAACATAAATGGTTCTTCATTAGAAGATACCCACTGAATAAAGAGAGAAAAGTTTTAATGAGAACTTGCCTTGAGCTGTCCATTGGAAATACGGCATCTGTGTGTGTGTGTGTGTGTGTGCGTGTGTGTGTGTGTGTGCATTTTATTGGAGAGCTAGAGGCATAAGGCATCTTTGTGCAGATAAGAACAGGTTCCTTCCCTGGTGGGGAAGGAGGAGGGCTAGAGCCCCATGACCTCATATCTTGTCCGATGAGTGGAGTCTACATTTCATTCCCTACTTGTCTCCTTGTTTTCCCCTGCTTCTGTGCAGGTACAACTCACATAACTGTATTGGAGGCTCTGGGAGGTAAATTTCATTATATTTCAAACTCCACGATTCTCCATTCTTGAGGATATAGATATAGACATAAACAATTTTAGCCATAAAAACTTACTTCTCTATGGTTGGGTTTGTAGAATTTCTGTTAAGTCTTTACAATCTTAGAATTCTTACGTAAGGAAGGGGAGGCTAATCTATTTTATTTGTTTCTGCACTGATATTATGTGTAATCGTTTGCTATTTGAGGCTGAGGGAAATATCGCAATAACTGAGAAGCTACAGAGAAAGACTTTCTAAGTCAAGTCATGTGAGTTTTTTCAAAAGAATTAATTAAGGTCAGAAATGAAGTGGCTGAATTTAAAACTAATCTTCAGAAGTTTGTAATTTATGAACATCTTAGAAGGAATGGGGGGAAAAAGGAGTGGGGGAGAAAAATAATTCCAACTCATTTGTTAGAACAAATAGATTTATGTCATGTACTTAAGGTCTAAGACTGTGTGACAGTCAGTTGCCCTTTGATAAATCACTGGACTCAGAAGTCAATGAAAAATGTCATCAAGTAGCACAAGTTTGGAGGAGAATATAAAGTTATCTGCCTTATAAATTTGATTTAATTTACAGATTAATAACTTCTTTTAGCACAGATCAAAAGGAATGTGTATACATGGCTCCTAGTAAACAATGAGAATGCACTTATTTCATTTCCTAAAACAGAACCATACAACACCTACAGGTCATGGGGTGAATGTAACCTTTGGTTTGATTGTAGTAGAAAATGTTCCAGAATTCAATACATGTTTACTTCTCCTGGTATTACAAGCCCAAAGGCCAATTATTTGTGAAATGCGAGAGACCCAAAGATGAAAAACAAAGGCAGTCATAGGATTGTAGATTATTTTAGCCTAAAGATCCATATAAATTATTTATTCAAACTCCTCTTTTTTTATAGTGAGGAATCTGAAGTCCAGAGAGACACAGTAATTTAAGAGGTGTCAGATCGTAAGGTTATTTGGTTGCAGATCTGGGATTGGAATTCATGGTTGATTCTTTTTCTATGACGCTCTTGGAATAAGGAAGCACCTCCATTAGTCTTTGATTAGTAAGCAGCATATCAGAGGCATAGCAAAAATGGAGCATTATCAGAGCCCAGTAGACTGGAGGAGGTAAATTCTGAGCAGATGTTTCTACTCAGGGGAAAGAACTGAGGACACTGAGTCTTGTGAGGGTAGGATCCCAGGAGTTGTATGTTCATCTGTGAAACAAGGCAGGTGTTAACATAAAACAACCCAATACCAGCAAATGTAAAACATAGACTAATTTACAGATAGCACCTTTGATAATCATTGGGAATGGAAGGCAGGGCCAGGACTAAGATGAGTCCAAGAGACACTTATGTTGGGCATAAAACTTAAGGAGATGCCAACAGATTCCATAATCAAGATAATATTTTACTGCAATACATTAAAAACATCAGTATTAATACAAAGAAATCCATGAGGAACAAAATGTAAAAATGTTAAATTAAGACAGGATCACTACTAGTGATTTTCCCTTCCATCTTGGGTTCTAATATGGCCCAACCCACGCACCACATTCTGATCTATCATACCCTTTGTCACCCCTTAACACCATTTTACTCATATTTCTCCAGACCCCATGGGTCTTTTCTCCATCTCCTTGCGCTCTTCCACTCTGTTCCCTTCCTTAACTCTATTTCCTTGTTCTTTATTCTTTAATTCTCTCCTCTTTTTTATTTTCCAGAGTTTATTTTTCATATTTTCTCTCTTTCTCTTGCTTGTCTTCCTTTTCCTTTTACAGTTACCTTGTATCTGTGCCCCTTTCTCTCTTCCTTAACAAAGCATTATAGAAAGCAGCTTGGTAGACTTTGTTACATGTGTTAACATACTACTGTTTAATTGTCCATATATAATCTCCCAAGGAAAATATCATATATTGTTCTTCTGATTTATGACTCTCACTGAATCATTTTTGGAATTCATTCTGGACAAGTCACTCAACGTTTCTTTGCCTCCCTGTCCTCATCTAAGCAGCAGGATTATGTCTACCTCACAGGGTAACTGTGAAGATTAAGTGAGATAGTGGATACTAAGCACAGAAACAGTGAGTGACCACACCATATATGTGATTGACACCATATATGTGTCATCCTCATTATTGATATGATTATAATATGTGTCATCCTCCTTATTTATATGATTATCATCATATTCTCAGTCCAGAGTTGATAAGACTTCTGTGTTACTCTACAAGATATAGTCATATAGAATAATTTATATTTCAGAAGCTCTTATTTTGCTGTTTTATCATACAATCAACTTTACATATCTTTATAAATGCTCTATTACTTTTCAAGGCAGTATCATGTGATTTAAATGTTTCTGGAACTATGTAGTGGGATTTGCTGAAATTAATACAGACAGTCAAGACTAAATCTGGAATGTGGTGGCTTCATTTTACATTATTCACAAAGGAAAATTTTTGCAATTACCTTGACTATCACTAACTTCTACATAAAATTGCCTTTATTTAAAACAAAGCAAATAAGACCCTGTAAAAAAAGAAAAACAAATGCTAAAATATAATTACTATGTTCTGAGGTAAACATACTGAAGTTAGTTAGTGATTAAATCTCCACACCAAAAATCTGGAAATTTCCTCTGTTGTTTAGGACATATTACCTGACAGTGATGTAAAGTTTAAAATTAAAATCATTGTGGAAGTTGAGAACATGAGGTGTCCAGAGAGATGGACAACTACTTTTTCTTTTTTTAAAAAAACATTTTATTTATTTACTTGAAGGTGGGGGAAGGAAAGACAGAGGGACAAGCAGACCCCCGCTGAATGTGGAGCCCATCCAGGACCCTGAGATCATGACCTGACCAGAAGGTAGGCACTTAACCGAATTGAGCCACTCGGACACCTCGACAACTACCCTTGCAAACAGGATGCCAGCACCAAAGTTTCTACACAGTATCTCCAGATAGGCCTTTGGGCGACTCTAAAACAACCCTTCACAACAAAAAGGCCTCAAATAGATTATGTAAGTGCTTTAAAAAAAAAAAAAAAAAAAAAAGGATTTCCTTTAGAAACCATTAACCAAACAAGCTTTTAAAATGTATACATTACCACTCTTTCTTGGTCTAGATTAGGTGAAAAAGTTAAATTTTAATTAGAAAAATAATTTTAAAAGCTAATAAAATAATGAGAGATGCACACAAAGATTCCTATGAGAGGATGCTCACTGAAGCATTTTTATAAGAAAAATACTGGAAACAACCTAATAAAGAGAGGTTAAGTAATGATATTTCCATAAGAGGCAATAAAATGCAACAATTAACAACTATATTCTAAAGCTGATGGGAGAAAATGATGACAACATAGTGAGAGTGGAAGAATAAATAAACAAATAAACATATATATATACATACAACATGATCTCAATTAATTAAAACTGGCTAAAACAGGCCAGAAGAAAATACACTGACAGACTCACAGTTTTATATCTGTATTAAAATATCTGTATTAAAAATAATATATTCTTCTGGTAACATTTTCATTAGGAAACAATTTAAATAAAATTATTTAAAATTCTCTATTTTATTATAATTTTATGCTTTTGATAACATTTTCCATGTATTTAAATTCTGCAACCCCAAGCTTCTCTCTAATTTTCAAAATAAATTTGGCCAGATCTTATCCATTATAAATAATCATATGTAAGAATCTCACCAGTTGAGTTTTCCTGAAGTTTTAAAGTTTGTCTTATCTGCTGTTGTGCTCTTCCTTTTGCTCCCAGTTGTATCATCCCAAGAACCAAAGTTGTTCCGAGGGGGGAAAATATAATGTTGTTCTCATGAGATAAACAAATAGTTTGATAAAGATCCACTGCAAATTCGACATTTCTTTGAACCAAGGGTCTTGAAGCTTGACTTCCAGAAAAAATCAATAGGAGACTCCACAACAAGATCTTATTCATTTTGACCTCTGTGCATTAATTCAAAATTCATTAGTTTTTCAAAATAATCAGAGTTTAACCAAAGTAAGTTCCAACATAAAACTTTCTAACTATTAGGACAGACTATTACAAGAAGATTCTCATGCCAATTTTCAGACTCAGCATCATCTATTAGGGGAAATAGGCCATGTGCTAATAGCATTATCATATTCTTTCAAGAACTAGTCCAAAATATAAAGCAGTCTTCTAAAATCAAAGGAGAACCTGTAATCCTGGGACACTATCAATAGCAAATCTATCTCTAAATAGCTATGTGATACTTTTTCCTATTTTTCCCATTGTTTTATTTTTTTTTAAGATTTTATTTATTCATGAGAGATAGAGAAAAAGAAGCAGAGACACAGGTAGAGGAAGAAGCAGGCTCCATGCAGGGAGCCAGATGCGGGACTCGAACCCGGGACTCCAGGATCACGCCCCCGGCCGAAGGCAGACACTAAACCATTGAACCACCCAGGGATCCCCTTTCCCATTGTTTTAAATGGGATCACTTCTAGCTCTTTATCAAGGAAATCCTCTGTCTACACTACTCTAAAAAGGTTTGTAGATCAAAAGAGAAACAATAAAAAAAAAAAGGAAGACACTCTACTGTGGTTTTGATCTATAATACTAGAAAGTCAATACTTTCTAAATTAGTTCGAGTAATCTGGCAAAGTCTTTGCAGTAGGAATTTTCACACTTTATGGAATCTCACTTCTGGAGGGCAAAATACCCCAAAATCCACCATGTACTTTATTCAAAGTGAGGAAAAACAAACTCAGAAAAATTGTAAAGAAACACAATTACAATCAAATATAAGTGGTACAACAATAACAAAAGAAGAAAGCAATTAAAAAAAATCAAAGAATAATTTGACTAACACATTTAAGAAAGTTACAATTGGAACCTTAAGCCAATTCACAACACTACTGACACCCTATGACAGTGCTCTCCACTAAAAGTACAGGAAATTCAGCCACCTGATTACATCTTAAGAATGAGTTTTGCAATATTATCACAGACCTCACAAAATGCTGACTCCGAAATCCTTATAAATTTTAGTAACACTAATTTTACCTTGCAAAAAATTCATTTTAGTAATCCTTAATAATTCCTAGATTAAAAGGTTACTAGGCAGTAACCATTTATTGAAGGTAAAGATGAAGGGCTCCAGAACAATGTATTGTCAGCCTTAAAAAATGAAGAACTATATTTCCAAAGTGTTCTGCAGACAACTAGAAGGGTCAGCATGACCCATAAATGGGTTAAGAGTCACTATTAGATATAAAGCTTACTAATAGTCAAATATTCTCTAAAACTAAGATATGGAGTCATTAGCCAACTACTTCAAATTGCATTCTAATATTTGTAATTAAACTCTGTTTAGATATACAATTTGCAAAGGAAAAAGACCTCAAAATGCAATTGAAATAAATTGTTTTAAAAAAATTGTTTTGGCAAACTGCAAATATAGATATATACTATCAAACCACGTTTTATTGAGGATTAAATTAATACATAAGGTTGTGAGTCAGTGCAACAATAGTAACAGCCAGTGAGTAAGAAAAGTTTTATACATGAAATAAATTTCAGTGAATCATTTTCTAATCTATTCAATATCTCAGAAGATTTATGATTGAAAATATCAGTTTGTAGATATATAAGCAAAGCGTTATTAGTACTTTTAAGTCATCAAGTGGCAATTCATTAGGCACATCCTGATGCATTTTATTTGTATTAGAATAATAAACAATATTATGAAGGATACAATTTTTCCCCTATAGTAGAATCAGAGGGGCATCCTCTCATTATTATGAATGATCTTAATAATTAAAATTTACATTATTTGATCATCCAATTTTCCCAGAAAATTTCTAGGCATTAAATAAATTACAAGCTTACACCAAAAAAATTGTTTTAAAAATTCACTTACATCATTGGGTTTTGGATCTTATCTCATCAGGAAGCATGAAGTACTGGTGAACTAAACAACATTCTTATAAGAATCCGACCTTCAAATTTATAATTATGCCAGTTGAGGAGAATAAAAGTAATGTGTTAATTTGATAAATTTAAATAATATCTGTATCAAAGTGAATTGAAATACCATTCCCCTACTCTATTAAACACTCATGATCAATATTATTGCATATGTACTTTACTCAAAAGCTATTTAATTTTGAGGTACTTACCCAAAATTGGCTTCTGATTATTCACTGTAATGTTATATAACTATAATGTGCCTGCTGAGAAACACTAGTACATAAAATACCCAATCAGTCAAGGCCAGCTTTATTTATCTTGAACATTGTATGATTAATTCCTCTAAACCCAAAGCAGGTGTTCACTACATTTGTATAAAAGAACTAACATGACCAGGTTAATGATCAATGATACAACTGGCAAGAATTGAGAAATAAAATGACAATAGAATTTTTAAAAATCATTAAACTTCTAAAATTTCATCCATTATTCCACTTCTTTTATATAGTAAGTAGAAACAGAATTTGGAAGAATGTACCAGGGCTTGTAAATTTGCTAGTAATTAGTTCTTTTTGTTTCTCACAGGACTCACACATCAGATTACCAGTGTATGCCATCATAAATATTTTAGAATGCCTATGAGAAAAAGGATAAAGCTAAATCAAGTCCAGAATGCACAGACAAATTGCTGCCGCATTTGCAGAGTTCTCAACAATTCATCAAATTATACAATAGTCACAGGAATTTCCTGTGGTTACATTTTAATTCTTAGCAAAAAGAGTGGATGTTGAAGAAATAAACTCCCTATGTTGAACAAAAAGACCAGATTAAGATTATTGATTTACCAAATTAAATGAAGATAACACTATTAAACATAGCTAATTTGATAATAAACATCAGTGTTACTTTTATATGTTTTTAGACTTTTACATGATTTTCTCTACTGACAGTTCATTAATAAAAAATGGACACATAATTTAATGGGTTTTGATCTCATTCTTCTAGTTCAAATCAATCACCTCAATGGCAATCAGATATTAAATACATTGTATTATTCATCAGTCATCTCTGAGAAGAGAAATGGAAAATTTGTTCCAGTTACTATTAAATATTCACTATTGATAACTAAATGTAATGTTATTTCTGATAAATTTATGAAAAAGAAATAAAATGAATGTAGATGACTTTAGAAGGAATTCATCAGGAAAACTTTCAAGAATGCTGTTAACCTCTTTCAGTGTCCTAATGGGGCTGGAGCTCGCTGACAGCCCTGATGATTGCCATAGGCCATAATCTCCTAATTCACTAAAATCCTTAATTGCCCATCTAGGCATCTCTAAATGTTTTCTAAATCTTGGGTTATAATATTACATATGCAAACTCATTTCCAGCTTTTAACTTAACACTATTAGAGATCATTTTCCAAAACAGTCATGCAGCACAAAAGCATGATCTTTCTTCTTACTCTACTATGCAATTCATAAATAATAAGTCTGAATATCCAAGACTATCATTCAATCAATGCTTTTCTATCCCTGTGGTGACACCAGCAAACATCCATCACAAGTACTGTTGGCTACCAAATTATTATTTCTCCATATTACTCAGATCATAATGTGATTTATCCAGGAACAGGCCATTACTTTTCCTTCCAATGACAGAGACAGACACTCTGTCTTAGTAAAATCATTTAATGAAGTTGTTCTGTAAGGACCTTATGTTAGAGCAGTTCAAGCAGAATGTACATTTTTCTGTCTCTTGGGGAGTAAAAAAGAATAGCTATGAATTTCTTCTCCCTGGTTTAAGCTCTTTTAATAGATAATAAAGATACCACAATTGTCCATAAAATACTACTGCAGACTTTTTAAATATTTTCACAAATCTGTTCCTTCTACAACTCTATTTTATCCCTAGAGCGTCAGCAAAAAAAATTAAAAATTCATTAGTGAGAGCCAAACTGTCTTGGTATGAATTTGCACATTATCACTTCCCCACTGTAAAAAATAAACCTAGAATATGTATAAAAATAATAGCAAGAGGTTATGGGTTCAATATCATTATCTTTCTTAGGATTTTGTAGGTTTTTTAAAGTAAAAATGTGTTTAATTCCAAATTTTAAAAACATAAAAGCAACTCTTCTCATTAATGAAGGACTTAAAAGCTTAAAAGGTAATTCTTCTATTTGAGCATGGATTAGTTTCAGGCATTATTTTCCTCTGTCAGTTAGCTCCATGTATTTTGTGTGATAAAAAATGCTCTGAAAAGATAACATATTAAATTATATTTAGTGTAAATCTACATACTACAAAGTAGTCTATTGAAATTTCTGGCACATTCTATTTTAATGTGACAGTAGAAAAATGGATCTTAAATAATTGAACCTAAGTGTTAATTTCAGAAATAGCTTATAAAGTCTTCAGTTCTATTAACATTTGATAGGCGAGACCCTGCTACCTGCCTAGCACAATTAGATGCTATAAGACAGCAGAGTAAGACATAATAACTAAATGTCTTTTTATTTTTCCTTTTGTGTGCATTTTGGTTCCAAACCATTAGAAATAGTAACATTAAAAGAGACTTTCATACCTTTAAAAGCTCTATTCTCATTAAATATACTTGTGAGACAGCTCTTCTTAATTCCTTTCCCGGAAGAGGGCCTGAAGTTAATTAAAGATGGGATTAGGGTTACACACAAGCACAGTGCCTTGCACACTATAGAGAGAAGCCTGACTATAGGAATGAGACTATTTCAGACTAGTCATTTCAAACAAAGTCATTTCCAAGGGTAAAAGAAGAGAAATACATCTAGCAAAAGAATTTCTAATTTATACCAGAAAAACTAGTGTGCTCATTCAACTTTGCTTAGTAAATCACTGCATTTTATGTGCCTTCATTCCAGAAAGCTGATGGCAGGAGAAGTGCATTCTATTATACATCTATATGTGTATACCTGGGGTCTGTAACACTCCCTTACATATGTCTTAAATAATTGGTTGGGTGGATGGATGGATGAATGGATAAATAGATGGACGGGTGGGTGTATGAATGGAGAGTAGAGCCTTTGAAAAGTATATGGTACCCATATTACATCTCTTGGACATCTTAATATTCCTCTACATTTCTGGAAATGTGGCTCAAATTTCATTCCACTGTACTGTCATCCATCTATGATTCATAAATCATATGCTTTAAGTTTGAAATGATGGATTATCTAATCAAACCTCCCAGCCAGTGCAAGAATTCTCTGCAATATCCCTGGGAGAGAGTTACTCAGCTTCTGCTAGAACATCGCAAGAAATCTTTTGTCCCAAGGCAACCTTTTTCTTTTTTAAAAAATAATTTACTTTGAAATACTTTCAAATTCACAGAAAAGTTGCTGTTAAATACAAAGAACTGTGTTTCCCCAGTTGTTAACATTCTTCGTAATATGTGCGTTCACTCTAACATCTGATCTTTCCCTATCTCATTCTCTCATATAGATATAAAAAATATATAAACTCAAATACATTATATACATGTGTTAGATACACATTATGATTAGTATTTTCTGAATCATTCGTGAGCAAGCTACAAATATATATTTTTTAATCACTCAAACATTTCTTCCTTCCTCCCTTATTCCCTCCTTTTTATCTTTCTTTTTCTTCCACCCTCCCTCCTTTTCTCTGTCTCTATTTAAAACCATGAATTCATACTGGTATCTCTAAACCCAATCTAAGACCTCACAGTTCTTTCTAGTTTTCCTCCTTTGAAATTTTATAAATATCTTCTATAAAACTGAGATACTTGCCTCTCATCCTCAATATATTCACTGATTTATTCATATACTTCCTCAGTATTGGTTTGCTCAGTGTAACCAACCTCCAACTATGGTGGCCATCTCCCCCACTTACCCTCTCTGCCTTTCTACCATGTAAATCCCCCTCCCACTGCCCAGTCGCCATACTCATGGATGCACAGAGCATATCTCTGAGGGGTCTTCTCTCAGTTCCTCTTTCTTCCTTTCACAGCCATGCAGCAGGCCTACTGCCAACTCCTCTGCAACAAGATGGGAAGGAGAGGGAAAATAAGAAATCTTCTTGTTTTAGTAGGTTTTAGGAAGTAGTTGTAAAATCTACCTTCTTAAAATTGTGTCCATTGGTTCTACTTCTACTCTTTTATCTTCAGGGAAGCTTTGAAGTATATGAGAATAGGTTATATGTCCCACAAATTCTCTTTCTTAAGCTAGACTTCCCCATTTCTTTACCTCTTCCTCTGAAACATGGTTTTCAGAACCTTTATCACTCTAATAGCATTCTCCAACATTTGTTGATTGATGCATTAAACTATATATTTCTTTTATATCTTTCCCATATGTGATTGTCATTCAATGGGGATAGAAAAGCAGTGTATATAGAAGTCACAATGCCTGACCAGGATGTACTTAAATGTAGGTGGAATAAGCAGTGTCTTCTGAAAACCTTTCCTTGGCCACTCTCTCTACCAACTAAAACATTTTCTTTGCTGATGCTGGAAATTCTACTGTTAGAGTTCATTCCATTGACTTTATACTAATAAGAAGTGAAGAGAAAGTTGAAGCGTAGAACCATGGTCTTTGGAGTAAAACAAGCCTGGTCTGCAATCTCAACTCTGCCATAGATAATTGGGCATTCTTCAAAAGGATGCAAAACTCAGATTTTAGTCCTGTAATAGATATATGATTATTGTGAGGCGTAAACACAATGAAGTTTTGCAGTTGCTGAACAGAGTAGGTTCCTATATATTATTTCCCTTACTTGCATGTGTTGTTGCAAAATTCTTCTTAAAATACCAATATTTTTGCAAGAATTCTTTAAAATGCAAATGTGTAGTAAATAATTAAAGTTGTATGAATGAATTAATTGCTCCTACAGAACATACTAAATAAAGCAGCATAAGAATGTTGGTTACCTGTTATATGAGGATATTTATGAAGAAAAAATGGATCGGGGCACCTGGGTGGCTCCATGATTGAGCGTCTGCCTTTGGCTCAGGTCGTGATCCCAGGGTCCTAGGATTGAGTCCCATATCAGGCTCCCCTTAGGAAGCCTGCTTCTTCCTCTGCCTGTGTCTTTGCCTCTCTGTCTCTCATGAACAAATAAATAAATTTAAAAAATGGATCAAAGGGGCAGCCCCAGTGGCACAGCAGTTTAGCACTGCCTTCAGCCCAGGGTGTGATCCTGGAGACCCAGGATTGAGTCCCATGTCAGGCTCCCTGCATGGAGCCTGCTTCTCCCTCTGCTTGTGTCTCTGCCTCTCTCTCTCTCTCTCTCTCTCTCTCTCTCTCTGTCATGAATAAATAATTAAATAAAATCTTTAAGAAAATAAAAAGTGGATCAAAAAAGTGAGGTATTGTGTTTCAGAACCAAATATTTCCTACCTGAGCATCTATGTAGAGTGGGTCCTAAATAGAGCCCCAGTCTCTTTGATTTTTTATTTCTAAGGCTATTACCTCTTTGTATGTGGTATGTCACTCAAGAATATGATAAAATAAAATATAAGAGTACAACATATGCAATAATTCCTCAATACATACATGGAAGAATGGATGTAAAGCTGTGGACATGAATAAGAAAAGCTGCTACTGACTGACAAGGTCTAACTGCACTATCAGAATCATTTAAAAGAGACTAGAGAGCCACCTGAGTGACCCAGTAGGTTAAAGTATCCGCCTTTGGCTCAGGTCATGATCTCAGGGCCCAGGGATTAAGCCCTGCATCAGGCTCTGTGCTCATCAAGGAGGAGTCCGCTTCTCCCTCTGCCTTTCCATACCTTCCCCCTACCCCCAGTTGCTTGTGCTCTCTCTCTCTTTCTCTCAAGCAAACAAATAAAATCGTTTTTAAAAATTAAATAAAAGAAACTAGAAAGTGTGTAAATAAGTGGAAATGGCTTACTTAGTTAAGTTTGTAGATAGTCACTATATTGGTGCTTTTCATATTTAATTTCAAGGTAGGTTTTACAATAAAAATTTATCAAAAACATTTGTCTGTAGAAGCAATCAGAAGTGCATCTGGTCAGAACACACTGTTCTGAAAATGTACATTTTTATATAAACCACTTGGGAATAAATGATACCAGTTGTTATTGTCCCTTCTTTAGTCCAATTTATCTTTTATTAAGAATATACAGAAAGTGAAAGGTGATAGATAAAAACAGCACTAAGACACCATCTGAAAACAAAACTTCCTGAAGTTTAAATGTAAAATAAAAGAAAGGCACAGAATTCTTGATTCCTTATCTGCATTTTATCTTCATACTTCATGTGACAATGAAATATTTATTTCTCTTTCAATTATAATTACTTCTTATTTCTTTTTATCTTCACTTCGCTACTTGTTTCTTGACATAATTGCTTGGCTCTTCGTTCACGATCCAGAATTTCTTTGGGGAACAGGTTTTTCTCATCAAATACAGCTTTCAAAGCTACAAAATGATGAAGAAAATGACACGGAAATTATACTTGGTAAGAGACCCAATTAAGTGAAATAGTGGGGAGAAAATTCTCGTTTCAATTCATCTGAAAATTTGTGTGTTTCTAAAACCAAGAGCGTATTCGGGGGAATTTTATCTTAGGCTCCTGTTATTCCTTCTACTTCAATTTAAATTAAAATGTTAAATTTTAACAGAGTTTGTTCTATTAATGTATTTATACCATGATAGAGATCCACCATTTCACAGTAGAAGACTAAAGAAGCTTGTGTTTTCCATTTTTGCTTTTTAATCTACTTAACAGCTATCAAAGACTCATAAAAAGCCAAGAACAAATTATTCTGTATTGAAATAAGACAATTAAAATAATCAAAACACAGTTTGACTGTCTGCATGACTAAACAAGTGCATCTGCAATCACGTCCTTGTAAGATACTTTGATCTGCAGGGATCTGTGGTTTCAGAAAAAAAGAGCCAAATTATCCCCATGAGTGGCTATATTATGCATCAGTGAGAAGTAGGAGGAAATTGTGCCATGCATTCAAGAAAATAATTTTGGCCTTTTGCTTAATTTTATCATTTCAACAAATGTTTACTGAATGTATATTATGCACAATGTTCTATGCTCAGACATAAATGGGGCACAAATATGACTAAGCCACAGGCTTTCTTCCAATTGGTAGAAAGTAGGAACAGTGCCCAAATAACCAAAATATCAAGTACAATAAGATACAGTTCTAAGAAAATATGAGCAACATAAATTTTGTTTAAACATATAAAGAGGTTATAGTAATATGCAGAAATCAGAGGAAAAGCTTTAAGAAGGGGATACTATTTGAGGTAGATATTGAAGTCCAGGTAGGATTTTAACTAATAATAAGGACCATGGAGGTGGGGAAGAGTTGGCAAGGGGAAAGGAAATATCAACTAGAGGGAAAAAAGTGAAAAAAAAATGTATGGAGAAACAAGAGCTACTATTCAGGTAATTCGGAATAATTCAGTACAATGTGACCAAAGTTCAAAATATATAGAGAATAAGGTTGGAACAGGACAAAAGAACACTTTAAATGCAAAGCCCAAGGAATATGAAATAAACTATATAAACACTGAACAACTTCACAGTGTAGTGCCATCTTTATATATTTGGACTGAAAAAAAAAGAACTCTCTCCACTTACCATACAAACGTGATCGTATGAGTCAATATCTTTCCCCTTTTTCTCTTGGATATTATATGAGAACAACCAGAAAAATGAGAAAAAATAATATGGCAGACAGTCTCCACATGAGTAAAACCCAAAGACAGAGGTAACCTGCAGCCTGCAAACTATGAAGAAGGGAGGTCTAAGAGCTGAGACTGGACAAAAGTCACGTGAATTAAAGTGAGGAGTATGGAAAGTGTAAGAAGACCAGTATCAACAGCATCTCAGAAAGTTCTAGCAAAAAGACACTCACTAAAGGTGAAGGGCTCACCCTGCAGTATAAATGCTTTATCCTTCATTCATATCCATAGATGTTAACAGAGGTGAACAAGGCTAGAAGCCAAAGCCCTCCACAGCACCTCATTGTCTTCAGAGAAACAGATGAGGCAGGGCTACATAAAGAATCATACACATGAGCTATGTTTTGCTAAAAACAATCTGCCCCTGAAGGTTGTAAAAACTGAAGGCCATTCCAACCCCATATGACAAGCTCTCCCCTAGGAACCCACTACAAATTTCAAGTCTAAAAAATCCAACTCATTAAGATTAAATAATTAAGAAGGGAAATTTAAAAAAAAAAACAACTGGTATAGCATGGACATAGGGGACTATAAGCAAAATTAGAAACAAAACAAATTTTAAAAATAGCAGGAGTAATCAATACACAGACCCACTGGAAAAATGCTGCCATTGGCCAGATATATACTGTTACTAAACACTTTGTCACAAATTACATTTTGAAACTTGAAAGAGTGTTTCCCTCTGTAAAGGGAGATCACAGAGCAGAAGTGAAAGATGTCAGGAAATGGCAAACCAGGAAGTTAGGAAGGTGACCTGGAACAACTCAGGAAAAATCTCTCCAGTGAGAAGAGACTGGTAACACAATGGGGAGTGGAGCTTACAAATAAAAGAAATAAATATAACAAGATGAAAATTAAGAGAAGACCTGAGAGAGGAAAGTGATACTGAAAAAGAAATAGATCCAATGAACACAACACTGTGATGAGTCCTCAAGAAAGAACACCAAAGCAGAACAAATACTGGAAGGCATCATGGATGAAGTTTTCCTTCAATGAGAGGCCATCTGACATAAATGGGAAAGACAGACCATGGTACCAGGAATGACAGAGTCAGAATAGTCCAACAAAGCATATTGGAGTAAAATTATTAGACTTCAAAGGGAATCATTTGGCAGCTAGACAAAATAGTTGAGTCACGTAAAAGGAGAGAAATGGATACCTTACATTAGCTCTCCTCAGGGTAATGATGAGTACCAAAGACAGTAGAGCAACATCAGCAAGAAAATCGAGGAAAGAACACGGGAGGTGTGGGTGTGAAACACACCCAAGCTGTGCCACAAATCTAAAAGTTACAGTTTCAACCTGCAGGGAATTCAGGGACTAGTATTTCTAAGACAGCTTTTCCAGAATATTACTACAAAGCAAACTGATAAGTGACCAAGGAAAATGCAGAAAAAGATTTAGTGGTGAGCCCTGAATATTTTTTAAATGTAGACATGAGATTAAAGTAATTTGAAGTCTGAGATAATAAAACAGAAGGTAGAAGCCACATGCCTGACAATGTAGAAATGATGCAATTAACAAAAAACTGGAGGGATAAGAAGGAAGAAGCTTCATTCATGATAAATCAGCTAAGATGCAAGGGGCTTAAGCCAACAAGTCAAGGAATAGTCATATAAGTAAATTTAATGAAATAAAATAATCCCAAAGGAAGATCAAATTATTGAATAAAATTAGGTAAGAGAAGAGAAGGAGAGGAATGAAAAAACATGCTCATTTTACCATCAGTCAGCATGGATGTAATAGTTACTGTCCTAGAAAACTGAAGGGCTAGAAGAATTACATAAACCAATGAGTACAAAGGTGCCATTAGAACAAATATATAGCACCCTCTTAAAATAAAACCAATGAAAAAATTACAGATCCAGTGAAAACTTTAAAAAACAAATAAACAAGAAATGTCATAAGGGTGTGAGAAATATAAAACCAAAATGTCTAATATATTAATAAATGTGCTCAATTTCATGATAAAAATGATTTTTCTTAGTTGGATCCAAAAAGCAAAACCCAACACGCATCTAAAATGAAGTGATTCCAAAAAATTTGAAATAGAAGGACTGGAAAAGTATAGCAGGCACATCAAAACCCAAAGAGAGCAGAGGTCAAAAAATCTAAAATCATCAATGCATACAGAAACTCTCAGAGGATTCAGAGAAACTCATAGCAGAGGATGCCAGAAATAGGTGATACTGGGAACTGGACAAAGCCATGTCATGGAAGGGAGGGAGACTTCTCACTGGATAATTTTTTATATGTTCTGGTACTTGATGAGTGTGTATTTTTGTTTTCTAGCAATAGGACAAAAATGAATCAACCTCGAACTACCTGCTAAGCAAAGCTACAAATGAAAATACTTTCCATTTGCCTAATACCAGCAGTACAACTCTATGGGTTTCTGTACATTAGTAGTCACTTATGCCCCACAGGACTGCAGATTAGCATTTGAGAATCACAAGGCGTTCTGAATGCCTCAGAGCTCTCCTGAGATTCACTGTGACAGCAAAGAAGAGCTCCTTTTGAAATAAACTCTCGCTGTTTTACTGAGATATGTCTCTCAACTAGATGAGGAAATTTCACCATAATTGACTGGGTTTCAGGACAGTTAAACCAACAACTAATGGATAGGCCCTTGCAGATCTAAAGGGAGACAGTGTTACCCAAAAAAATTTTTGAGTTAAAAGACAGATGTTAATAGATTGATATGCAGAGGTGGATCACTTTTTCCTGGGCCCCAAGCCTACAATTTGGAAAGCTCTCTTTAAGAAAAAAATGTGAAATTACAACTACATAATTATTTATAAAAGTAGCTATTTATTCAGGATGAGAAAATAAGTTTCAGCTAACGATTGGAATTTTGCAGAGTTGGGTTCCTTTTCTTCTGAGATCTCTTTTTGGAAAGGCACCTCAAATGCTTCCCCAGAAATGATCCCTGCTTGCAGTCTGGCTCCCACCTGGAACATTAAAACTCCCAGCAGCTACTAATATTCACAGGGATCTTTGTAGATGAGGCCCATTAAGCAACCTTTTTGGCTTCATTGGCAAATTCTTTTACGTCGCAAAAATGATGTCATTCACCTAACACCTTCTAAAGGGATAATAGTAGCCAATTCATCTTACTATTCAGAGTAACAACATCTGCTAGGTCAATGGCATAATGTTGTCATATGATAATGTGAGTGAGTCTGCAATAGATTGTGCGATACATCCAAGAGACCGTTAACCGTTTATTGAACTTGTTTAAGATTCTAAAGGAATGTCTTTAACTTTGCTGTGATAACTCGCTTTCTTGAAGTCTTAACTGGCAAGGCTAAGTTCCCAGTTATTCAATCAAACATTAATCGAGGTGTTGCTCAGAAGCGATTTTGCAGATGCAATTAAAGTCCCTAATCAATGGGCTTTAAGTAAAAGAGATTATCCTGGATAATCTGGGTGAGCCAGATTTAATCAGTTGGCAGACCTCAAAAGTAGGGCTGTTTTTGTGCCAGTACCACACTGTCTTGATGACCACAGCTTTGTAGTACAACCTGAAATCTGGCATTGTGATGCCCCCAGATATGTTTTTTTTTTTTAAATTCCCCTGGCTATTCGGGGTCTTTTCTGATTCCACACAAATCTTAAAATAATTTGTTCTAACTCTCTGAAGAAAGTCCATGGCATTTTGATAGGGATTGCATTAAACGTGTATATTGCCCTGGGTAACATTGACATTTTCACAATATTAATTCTGCCAATCCATGGGCATGGAATATTTTTCCATCTCTTTGTGTCTTCCTCAATTTCTTTCAGAAGTGTTCTATAGTTTTGAGGGTATAGATCCTTTACATCTTTGGTTAGGTTTATTCCTAGGTATCTTATGCTTTTGGGTGCAATTGTAAATGGGATTGACTCCTTAATTTCTCTTTCTTCAGTCTCATTGTTAGTGTATAGAAATGCCACTGACTTCTGGGCATTGATTTTGTATCCTGCCACGCTACCGAATTGCTGTATGAGTTCTAGCAATCTTGGGGTGGAGACTTTTGGGTTTTCTATGTAGAGTATCATGTCATCGGCAAAGAGGGAGAGTTTGACTTCTTCTTTGCCAATGTGAATGCCTTTAATGTCTTTTTGTTGTCTGATTGCTGAGGCTAGGACTTCCAGTACTATGTTGAACAGCAGTGGTGAGAGTGGACATCCCTGTCTTGTTCCTGATCTTAGGGGAAAGGCTCCCAGTGCTTCCCCATTGAGAATGACATTTGCTGTGGGCTTTTCATAGATGGCTTTTAAGATGTCGAGGAATGTTCCCTCTATCCCTACACCCTGAAGAGTTTTGATCAGGAATGGATGCTGTATTTTGTCAAATGCTTTCTCTGCATCCAATGAGAGGATCATATGGTTCTTGGTTTTTCTCTTGCTGATATGATGAATCACCTTGATTGTTTTACGGGTGTTGAACCAGCCTTGTGTCCCAGGGATAAATCCTACTTGGTCATGGTGAATAATTTTCTTAGATCAGTGGAACAGAATAGAGAATCCAGAAGTGGACCCTGAACTTTATGGGCAACTAATATTCGATAAAGGAGGAAAGACTATCCATTGGAAGAAAGACAGTCTCTTCAATAAATGGTGCTGGGAAAATTGGACATCCACATGCAGAAGAATGAAACTAGACCACTCTCTTTCACCATACACAAAGATAAACTCAAAATGGATGAAAGATCTAAATGTGAGACAAGATTCCATCAAAATCCTAGAGAAGAACACAGGCAACACCCTTTTTGAACTCGGCCATAGTAACTTCTTGCAAGATACATCCACGAAGGCAAAAGAAACAAAAGCAAAAATGAACTATTGGGACTTCATCAAGATAAGAAGCTTTTGCACAGCAAAGGATACAGTCAACAAGACTCAAAGACAACCTACAGAATGGGAGAATATATTTGCAAATGACATATCAGATAAAGGGCTAGTTTCCAAGATCTATAAAGAACTTATTAAACTCAACACCAAAGAAACAAACAATCCAATCATGAAATGGGCAAAAGACATGAACAGAAATCTCACAGAGGAAGACATAGACATGGCCAACATGCATATGAGAAAATGTTCTGCATCACTTGCCATCAGGGAAATACAAATCAAAACTACAATGAGATACCACCTCACACCAGTGAGAATGGGGGAAATTAACAAGGCAGGAAACCACAAATGTTGGAGAGGATGCGGAGAAAAGGGAACCCTCTTACACTGTTGGTGGGAATGTGAACTGGTGCAGCCACTCTGGAAAACTGTGTGGAGGTTCCTCAAACAGTTAAAAATAGACCTGCCCTACGACCCAGCAATTGCACTGTTGGGGATTTACCCCAAAGATACAAATGCAATGAAACGCCGGGACACCTGCACCCCGATGTTTCTAGCAGCAATGGCCACGATAGCCAAACTGTGGAAGGAGCCTCGGTGTCCAACGAAAGATGAATGGATAAAGAAGATGTGGTTTATGTATACAATGGAATATTACTCAGCTATTAGAAATGACAAATACCCACCATTTGCTTCAACGTGGATGGAACTGGAGGGTATTATGCTGAGTGAAGTAAGTCAGTCGGAGAAGGACAAACATTATATGTTCTCATTCATTTGGGGAATATAAATAATAGTGAAAGGGAATATAAGGGAAGGGAGAAGAAATGGGTAGGAAATATCAGAAAGGGAGACAGAACGTAAAGACTGCTAACTCTGGGAAACGAACTAGGGGTGGTAGAAGGGGAGGAGGGCGGGGGGTGGGAGTGAATGGGTGACGGGCACTGGGTGTTATTCTGTATGTTAGTAAATTGAACACCAATAAAAAATAAATTAAAAAAAAAAAAGTAGGGCTGAGGCTTCCTGAAGAGAGGAAATAAAAATCCACCATTGGACAATAGTTTCTGCCTGTACCCATGGAGTTTGATCCTGTCCTCTCCTCCCTACCTGTGGACGATAGCTTAGCCTATGCCCAGTCTGCCATGATCTTCCCTTCCTGACTCAGCCCAACTCCTTTTGGACTTGCTCAACCAGCCCCCACAATCCCATTAGCAAATTCCTTGTCTTGAATTTCAATATATGGGCCTGCTGGTGCTGTTCCCCTGAACCCTGACTGGTACACTTGCCGTAAAGTACATTGTTGACCTCAGGACAATTGTGAAAAGCAAAGTGGTTCTTAACGAGACAGACAGACTGGTTTGTCAAGGTTCTGGTGGTTTGTGACTAGAGGCTGCTGGATACTCCTTGTAAAGAAAATCTATGTTTATTCAAATATATAGCTTATCTTAAAGCACTCTCAATTCCCATATAGGTGTTATGTGGTATGTCAAATCTCAAACTTCTTGCTTTCTGAGCCAACAATTTATAATCTTGAAGAGGAGCTGACTTAGAAGGGCTAGTAACGGCTAATGTATATGGCCTCTAAAGGCTTCCCATTTACCAAAAAATTAAAAAATAAATAAAAATAAATAAAGGCTTCCCATCACTTAAAACCCAAATTCTCTGTCCAGGCTACATGGCCCCACATGACTTGATCCCTATCCCCCTCCAACCTCGTCTTGTACCAGTTTTGATCTATCTCACACTACCCCAGCAACAGTGACTTTCTTTCTCCTCTTGGAACACATCAACATTGTTCGCAACTCAGTACCTTTACACTTCCCTATCCTTGGAATAGTCTGTCCCTAATACTTCATGGGACTGCTTTCTTATCTTTCAGGATTCAGCCCCAAAATCAGAGGGACCTTCACGGCTGCTCCCCTAGTCATGTCTTATCACATTATCATGCTTTACTTTCTTCATACTTCTTATTAATATCACCATCCAAACTTATCTTCCTATACTTGCTTATTTATTATTTGTCTCTCCCCTAGGTGATAAATTCAACAAAAGCAAAGACCTTGTCTGCCATTATAACTCATAAGCCCATAGCACCCAGCATTGTGTCTGGTTTATGGGAAGTGTTCAAAAACATGCTTGTTGAATAAATGAACAAATGAATGAAGACACCTCCAGGAATGAGAAAGGATAGGCTCACTTCTCAAACTTTGGATTTCTTGCATTCCAGAGACGTGAAGGCTCTGTAATGGTGGAAGAAAGGTAGCTCTCTATGTCAGACATCCATATATCCATCCACTTATCACAGCCCTTAAAAATCAACATCTAGTGTTATCAGTAACCACTTACACTTACTATTTCCTATCTGGGAAAATACGACATTTATATATTCATCAGTTCATTCTGTAGCTGGCTTCCCAACAAGGTTTTTTATAATGATACCCAAAAGGTGTTTTAAAAGTAATGAAAATGAAAGACGTAGTGGTCATGAAGCTATTAAAACATCTTCACAGAAATAAAATGATCCTATGAACTTAATAAAGCAAAGTTAATCTTTTGTCATCTGATGCTTCCCTTGTCCCTTGATTAGCAACCAACTGTATCAGGCAAAGAATAGTGGCAAAAACCTCACAGGCTCCGTGGTGAGAAAGGACTTGATGGCAGTCTCAATAATAATAAGTGTTCAGTTTCAGTATCCTGAAAACCTTTTAATTCACACCCTCAGTCCTATTCTAAGTCTTCTAGAGAAGAGCTTCTCAAAATTTGATGTCCATAAGAATCACCCAGAAATCTTGTTAAAATGTAGATTCTGATTCAATAGATCTGAGTTGGAGCCTTGATGATGCTACATTTTTAACATGATCACAGGTGGTGCCCTTGCTATTACCAACTGCCCATATCTTGACACCAAGCTTTGAGTTCCTGAGTCTAAACTCTAGATCAGTAGTGCCAAGTTGTCATTCAATTTAGCCATCACTGAGTAACATCAGTTAGCAAAGCAATGGCATGTTGGCAAGGTGGTGAGGACTGGTCAAAATGCTGTAACTGTCTTCATGTCTCTCTTAAATGATTGTGGTTCAGGACCTGTTGAACCTTTTTTTTAAAGATTCAATTTTATTTTAATTTATTTGGAGTTTAGTTTATACAGATATACTCATTTTTTTAAGAGCTGCTTTAGGTTTAAAATGAAATTGAAAAGAAGGTAAAAATATTTCCAATATATCCCCTGTCCCCACCAATGCATAGCCTCCCCTTTATTAACATTGCTCACCATAATGGTACATTTTTGCCCCTGAGGATGAATCTACAATGATTCATCATAATTGCCCAAAGTACATAGTTTACCTAAGGGGTTCACTACTGGTGGTATGTTTTATAGGTTTGGACAAAAGATTAATGGATATATTCCTCATTGTAATGTCATACAGAGTATTTCCACTGCCCTAAAAAATCCTCTGTGCTCACCCTATTCACCTCCTCTCTCCTTCTCTGGAAATCACTGATCTTTTTACCATTTGCCTCCTCCAGAATGTCATATAGTTGGAATGATCAGTATGTTGCTTTTCAGGTTGGCTTCTTTCATCTAGTAGGATTCATTTAAAATTCCTCTACACGTCTTTTCATGGCTTAATAGCTCATTTCTCTTTAGTGAATAATATTCCATTACCTGGATGTACCACAATTTATTTATACATTCACTTATTGGAGGACATCTTAGTTGCTTCCAAGTTAGGGCAATTATGGATAAAGTTGCTTTAAACATCCATGCACAGGCTTTTGTGTGAACATAAGTTTCAAATCCTTTGGTTAAACACCAAAGAGTACGATTGTTGGATTATGTGGTAAGAGTATGTTTCCATTTGTAAGAAACTGCAACTGCTTTCCAGAGTGGCTGTACTATTTTGCATTCTCACCAGCAATGAATGAGGGGCCTGTTGCTTCACATCCTCATCAGCCTTTGATGCTGTCAGTGTTCTGGATTTTGGCCATTCTAATAGGAATCTAATAGGAGCAGTGATATCTCATTAATGTTTTACTTTGCATTTCACTGATGACATATGTGGAACATCTGTTGAACTTTTTAAAAAATGTTTTTCACATATTAATCATGTCTGTCTTGTAGGACCCAAATTTTGGTGTGTGTGTTTGTGTGTCTTTCTCAGGATGATTTAGAGCTATTATATAAAGATAAAAATAATAGGAAGGAATTATACTTCCAAGATGTCTCTTGTTTACGCTCATTCTTTAGTTATCTAAAATTTCCTGGAGTACATCACATATAACAATCTTTCATTTCTTACTTAAAATGAATATATCTATACATGGGTTTTTAATTTTAATTTTTTGTTCCAGTAAGAAATTTTCCACAATATCAGTGATCCAGAACAACTGACCTTTGTCACCAACTCAAACATATGCTTCAACTGGTTTTATAGGAGCAACATCAACAAGAATCCGTGAGACACCACTTCTGAGACCCTGCTTTGTTCCCCTCCTGTCCCCCCACTGAAGTTTATGATCACCTCTGGCTTTTTCCATAAGTGATATTCCTTTCTCTTGAACAAAAGCCAGGGAACTGACAATGTTGAACCTTACTGAGCCCTGTACTCCTGGAAAGCAGGGGTGGTTAAGAAACTCCTCCATGCTTTTGAGTTTTGGAGACAGATAACTCTGCAGATAACAGATAAGTCTTCTCTCATACTCTGAGATAAGACCTCTCTACCCCTCCCCAAAAGTCTAGTAAGATTCCTGGATCACTAACCTACCCCTGTAACAGCTCAAGCCCACTTCCTTTTCTTTGAGGCATTCCTCTTTAACAAATATTCTCCCTATGCAATAGCCTGCAATGAAATCATGTCTTTAATTGTCCCATTCACTTTGTCTTTGACAGAACAACAACAACAACAAACAATTCACGTGAGCTGTCACTAATGCAGCATTTTCTCTACACTGGAAATTTTAAAGATTTTACACATACAGTGTGAATGGATTCTAGGGAATTTATTGGCAAAACCTGACCCAGAGACACTTCTAAGTCCTTGCCAGGTTTTTGAATAAGGGATATCAAAGAGGGGCTTCAAGCTGTTTGAGAACCCACAGGGAACAACTTGGAAGCTAAAGAGAGAGTATGAAAGATGTTTCAACTTGAAAGGAAAAGAAAGAGAATACAAAAGGACATTAAAAACCCAGTAGGTAAGACTAAAAAGTCACTGGGGGATTATGGAGTGTTTGAAAACTGTCCTGGGTTCCAAAGTGATAGTTTAGAATATTGAAAGTAAGTCTGGCAGGATGCCCCTCATCATACAATTGCCAAATAACCTTCCACACGCTGTAATTATGGGGATTGCATAAGTGCGTGGAAAATGCAGCCCAAAGATTTAAGTAAGCTGTTGTAATGAAAATGTGGAGGGGGGATATGTTGGTAATTGAGATTTTTGTTAAGGGCCCTTTTATAATATTTTTTTTCAATCTAGCAGCATCCTCCCGAAAAGGAGATGAACAATTTTTCAATGAAAGTGATAAAAATAGGTAATATTATAGTAAAATGGCTGGTTTCAGAAATAAGGATAAGAATAGTCTGCCTAGGGGATATGATTTGAACAGTATTTGAACGAGGGAGATGACACCTAGAAATATTAACAACATGGACAACTGAATAACATGGACACTTCTCATGCAGGAACCACCTCTTATTAGCTATGTCAGACCAGAGAAGTGACTTAAACTCTTTATGTCTATGCCATAGAGTCTATACCACAGACTCCTCATATAGAAAATAAGGACAATGATAATTTCTGTAACATAGAGTTGTTTAGTAGAATAATAATGGAATAATAACAATAAAATATTATCAGTAAAGAAATTCTTATTAGGTGTCAGGTCCTAGGCTACACACTTCACCTAAATTATTTCACTTAATGCTCACAGCAACATTATGAGGATGGTAACTAATATGATGCCCATTTTTAGTTGAAGAAACTAAGGCACAGGGAGTGTAATTGACTTGTTCGAAGTCATATAGCTAGCAAGGGGTGGAGTCTTGATTTGAAGCCAAGTGTATGCTTGGAATTTTGCCTTTATACCATTATTGTTTTGAGTCTCCCAAGTTTTATTCACTTTATAAATGGAAATTCTCCCAAAAGACAACCATAGTCATTATTAATACCTTAGGAAAGATGAATGCAATTTCAAAAGACACAAAAGAATGTAAAGGGCCAAGAGTGGGGGGGGCATGAAAATATAGGTAAGATGATAATATGCCAGTTATTGATATATTGCCCCTCAGCTCCAAATCCACTCTCCACTGCCTCCTTTGTGATAATAAACTAGAACCCTGTAAATATTTATTTTGCCAGCTGGTTGATGCTGATCCCTGTCACAAGAGAATGCTAGAGGGACAATGGAGAAGTAGATTTTTCTTCCAAGTGAGTCTCCTCTCACCATGCTTCTGCAGGGCAGTTTCTCTAGCACTAGACTCCTACAGCATGATTCCCTCAGTACCAAGTCCCCACCAAGGCTTTTGCAGCTCTAGACTCCCATGATGCAAGCATAGCTACTCCAGAGCCCAGAACCAGCAGCTTTCCTTGTCACCTTCTCGGGTGGCTTTGCAGCAGAGTGCCACTCGTCTGGCACTACCTGGTGTAGGACTTCCTTGTTTACCCTAAGAAGTAAGCAGAGGTCTACCAGAGTGATTCCTTGCTGTGAACACCCCCCTTTGTACTCTTTTGGTGGCTTTGCAGTGAGTTTTGAGATGTAGCACCTCCCTGTGGATGGCTTCCCATGTCACTGGAGAGCAGAATTTTGACACACTACACCTGCGGCAGCTCTGCCATCTTACCATTCAGTGACACATGGATAAGCCCCCTCCAGTGAGGTCTGAGTATCAGCCCTAGCTTGGATGGGCATCTTCCTTGGTCTGTCTCAGCTCTGAGGGGTAGTGGCCGTTCTTCAGGTCTGATATTCCCAGGTTCTTTAGAATTCTCTTTACTTCCTACTAGCTAGTATTCTATAATGCTCCTATATTATATCAAAAATTTAAAAAATGAGCTTAACAATAACATAAACTCTGAAACATGCCTGCACTTGCTCTTCAGTTACCACTCTGTCTTTCTTTCCTACTATAATCACTTTCTCAGAAAAGTGTTAGCTTTTCTTGTTGACGTCCCACAAGCACCTCTATCTCAGCATATTTTGAAAACACTCTAAACCATCTTTCTCCTCCTGTATTTCCTCTCTTAAAATCCTAGTCTTGTTTTGGACATAGTTTTCCAAGCTAGAAACATGATAGTCATACACATGTTCACATCTCATCAGGGCAATAACCCTGAAATTCCCTCTCCCTAACATTTCTCAACTCCGTTACTTCCTTTCTAGGGTTTCCTTATCTTCAAAATAATAACAAATGCCATCCAATGGATGCTTAGTATGTGCTAGTCATTGTGCTAAAGTTTACCCACACAGCTTCAAAATCAGGTATGCTTAGCCCCACTTTCTACATAAGAAAACTGGGATTGGCAGCTTATATAATTTTTCCAGATATAAACAACTAGTAGAAGGCAAAGCAAGGATTCAAAAGCAGATAGCTGGCTGCAAACAACAAGCTTCCATTAGTACAATATGCTGCCTTCAGTCTAGCCCTATTATAATGCATCTACGACACAGTTTCCAGAAAGCTTTCTAAAATGCAAAACTGGTCATGTCACTTTCCTGTTTTAAACATTTCAACAGAAGTTTTGAATAAACTTTCTGAATAAATAAATAATAAATAAATAATAATAAATAAAGTTTCTGAATAAAAGATAGGTAGTGGTAGGTCCTACCATCCTTCTCATTGTACCAGACAGAAAAACAAAAACAGGTAAATTGTAGAAATAATATTTTTAAACACATCAGAGGGTGGTGGAAGCAAAGATTATCAAACTAAAATTGTGAAGATGGTAAAACCCTTCTTAGATGGGTTAAGATTGCCAAATATTTAATTCCCTCTGTGGATTCATCATGTCCACAAACCGGATTGCCATAGACAAAGAGACTTTTCTAAGGGAAAGTAAAATCAGAAGAGTTTTGATGACTATGTGGGTTGGTATGATATACTGGAATCCAGAGAAATCCCACAACTACAGTGAGTATTCCCCACAGGATGGTTTCTGAATGCTAGGGTGATGGAGATTGTAGATTGGACTGGAGAGGCAAAGTAATGTTTCCTGTAATCTTGCAGTACTTAGGAGACGATATACCAATAATAGGTGAAGCTTAAAACAGACATTTGAAATCAGAAGTAGACTAAATCTAACTAAAGCTGTAACCAAGCACTGACCAAGCTCAATTCCTAATTGAATTAATGTGATGTGCCCTTCATGTTCTCTCCCAATTAAAGAAAGAGTAAACTATCTCTGGGAGAAAACAACATTAATTTCAGTATCTATACATTTTATATACACAATTTCCGTCATAGAATTAAAAATTTGTACAAAATTTACAAGATTTGCAAAGAAGAAGGAAAATGTGACTAATAATCATGAGGAAAAAAAATAGACAGTAGAAGCAGACCCCAAGATCATCCGGATATTGATGTTAGCAGGTCAGGGCTTTAAAATTACTATTATAAGTATGTTAAAGAAAACAGAAAATTTAGACAAAATGGATGAAAACATGAATGTTTTAAGTGAGGATTAGAATCTATATAAAAAGAGATTCAAATGTCATTCTCGAACTGAAAAAATATGTGAAATCTGAAATTGATCACATGAGTTTAAGAGCAGACTGGCAAAGACAGGATTAGTGAGTGCAAAGTCAATATAAAGCACTCAAGGCCCAAAGAGGAAAATAAAATGGAAAGAAGAAAAGATTGTAAGAAATATTTATTATGTATAGAATGTCTAATATATGCATATTTGCAATCCCAAAAGGACAGGCGAGTGGGAATTGGAAAGAAACAATATTCGAAAAGATAATGGCTGAGAATTGTCCAAAACTGAAAAAACATTCAGTTGAGAATTCCTATCAACTCCAAGCAATATAAATACTGAGAAAAGTATATTTATATCCATCATGATAAAGCTACTGAAAAGTAAGGATAAAGTGAAAACCCTTTATTAAGGAGTCAGATTTAAATAAAAAAAAAAAGATATTACATTCAAAGGAGCCACAGTAATATTAAGAGCTGAATTTTAAACAGGAATTTGGGAGCAAGGAAACAATGGGACACTATCTTTAAAGACCTGAAAGGAAATAAATAAATAAATAAATAAATAAATAAATAAATAAATAAATAAATGACCATATCCTATTTAGAGTTTTAAAACCAGTGACAATATCCTTCCAAAGCCATAATGAAATAAGTGCATTTTTCAGACACATAAAAGCTCACCAGCTGACCCACACTATGAGAAATACTGCAGAACCTTCTTCAGACTGAAGAAAAATAATTTTTGTGGAAGCCGACTATTACAAGAAGGACTAAATGACACAGAAATAAGTATTATACCCTCTGGAACAATCACAAAAAGAATAATACAAAGAGATATAAAGACAGAAGAATTAATAGAAGAGATAAAATGGAATAATTCAGAATACCTGATTGAAACATTCCAATTGGTCCTCATTTCTGATAAAATAAATTCCAAGCTCTTTAGCATAGTACATTAAGTGTTCCCAGATTTGGCTGCCATTTACCTATTTAACCTTAATTCTCATCATGCCCCTTCTAGAACCTGGCCACTTGGAACTATGTGTAGCTCCCTTAGTCCTCGTTACTCATACCACCTTACATTTGCGTAAGCTACTCCTTTGCCAGAAATATCATCCCCCATTTTTCTTACCTGACTGATAACAACTTGACTTTTACTATCTAGCGCAACATAATCAGGTTTCCCCCAAAACACCCTCAATGAATCTCCACATGGTCCCATAGTAGCCAGTGCAGATCTCTATCATAGCTCTTGCTGTAAAACACAATTATTAATTTCCTTATCTATTTTGCCAACTAGTCTTCAAGATCTTTTAAGGCTGGGCCTCCACATGTTAACTCTTTGTCTCCAGCCTCCAGCACAGGGGCCAGCACAGAGAAGGCCTTCAATATCTACCTCAGAAAAGGCTAAACACGTAAATGAGCAAACATCCCTGCAGTATCTGATAGTTAAAGACTCTACGATATTACACTAGGCCTGTTACAGTCCTCTGCCCTCCTCAAGACCTTTATTTCTAAATAGCACACCAGTACCTCAAACTCAACACATTCTAAACTCTACTCTACTCAGGTGTGTCAAACTCACTTACCTAGAGTCTCCCAGTGCAGTCAACTCGGAATCACGAGGGCCTCTGCCCTACTTCATGCATTAGGTGCCTTTCCTCACACAATTTCCTTGATCTTGACTCCCCTTCCTCTTCCTTCACCCCGTGGACTCCTGCGCATCCTAAGTATGTGACCACCACTCTGCATTGCTTCCTATGCCCCAAGCTACAGTTCATCTGGCTTCTCCCTTGGTGCTTCCACAGAACCTAGCGTCCCATGTCATGCATCTGGCTGTCCTCAAAGTCTGCATGTCTCTCCTTTAAGTTGGTAGAACTTAAGAAAGAAAGAAAGAAAGAAAGAAAGAAAGAAAGAAAGAAAGAAAGAAAGAAAGAAAGAAAGAAAGAAAGAAAGAAAGAAAGAAAGAGAAAGCTAGCTCTATTTTCACTTGCAGAAAAGGCAGTTAAGTTCAATATTGAAAAGAAAGCAGAGGATGAAAAGCTGAAGAAGAAAAGGTTTTATTTTTAAAAGGGGGGGCAGAAAACATCTTTTTAAAAAACTGTGGAAATTACAGAAAAAAGTTATATTGCAAAATCAAGGAGAAAAAAATTTCTTTGAAAATATATGAGAGCATTTTAGGCATGTCCATCCAGCCACCTATGCCACACCTGGCCACATGCACATCAACCTGCCCATAAGGAAGAATTCTCTTGCTGCAGAATGTACAAGGCTCCTCATGGGAGCGCGGGACCTTGCACCACTGAGGAGAGGTGTTTGCTGCCCTCACCGTTGACCTCTCCCACTTTCTTACTCCCCAGCATGGGCATACTCCCTGCCTTCTATTTCTCTTCCCTCAGTTCTGATTGCTCCACCTTGGTTTCTTCCCCTGTGCAGGTTCTGTGTCTCTACACTTTGTCCTGGCTCTGTGGATCCTTTCTTCCTGTCTGTTCCCCAGATTCCCTTCTGTGTGTGACTCAGGAGGACAAGATAAGCACTCTCCATGTTTATTCTTAAAAGATGAATCATCCAGGGGGGTGGGGGCGGGCAGGATGATAGACTGAAAGCCCTGTCAGATGCACAAAATGGTTTATGTAGAGCCTCGAAGTTTATGGATTCATGGTTTTAAAAGAAATGAGCAGAAACCATTAGATGATCCTCATGAGACCAAATAAATGATTATAAGTTTAGAGAAGAAAAACTCTTGAGTAAAGGCAAAGGAAGCTGATAACAATTCAACTGGAAACTATGGCAATGAGGAATGACAGCTGTACCTTGCTTACAAGTGGAATTTCAAAAAAAAAAAAAAATTGTTGACCAGCTGTTCTCCTTTTCCATAGGGAACCACAGGAAGATGAGAGGCTTCCACTTCCTCCAGTGTGGACATAAGAAACGCCTCCCTCCTACAAGGGTTATGATTTCTCAAGGATGATGCTGAACCCTCCTCTCAGAGGATTTGAAAAGTTTAGAAAGCACAGATCTCAGATGGTTCGAGTGTAGTTCTGATCTCTTGACTGTGACAAGTTGGAAATTCGCACTTTTCATTAATTATTTTAAATGAGTTCCCTGCAGTGTCCATATGCTTTCTGAGTGCCTCACTGAGAATCAGGTTGTGCTTCCTGCACTCCCCCCAGGGCCAATCTCTGCGGGGAGGATTCCTGCACAGGAACCTTTCTTCAGATTCTTAGGAACCTGGAAGCCCATAACCATCAGAGAAATAGAGCACGCTTTTGCACACCTTGTTTCTGAGTCTTCTGAGATCATTCACACATATTTCTAGGCTGAGCTTCCCGTCCTCCCATTATCTAAGCCCAGCACTGCAGCTGGAAGTCTCTAATCCCATGCACGTTAAGTAGCCTCTATTTATAGTGCACCATGCGAACAGAACAAAAGCAGATTGTCAGAGGCTCTGGTCTAAAGCCCTCTTAGGATATCTCTGTCTCTGGTATCAGATTGGAAAATGAAGATTGTTGGGGGGTGGGGGGACTCTCATCCGTGGCAGACTCATAAAATATATTCATGGCATTCCGACTTCAGGAGAGTGACAAAATAAAAATACTCTCTTTATGTGTTCCAGCCTGTTGGCTGCCCTTTCTGAGAGCACAGATCAGCAGCTGAGCTATAAATCGTAACAGGCAAACCACGCTTCCTTTCATGGCAACCTCAAGGCCAACATGTTACTCCCATGCCCTCTGACTTTAGTGGGGTTTGTTGTTGTTGTTGTTGTTGGGGGCGGGGATGTTGAGTGGTTGAGTTTAAGGGGGAGAGAGGATGGGAGGATATGACGGCTGACGACTCACTTTCAGAGAGTGATGAAAGCTCTGGAATTTGGGAGCACTCCTCCTCTGGCTTTCCCCTAAAGTATCTCTCCAGGTCCAGAAGAAAAGCTGGTTTCTTCACTTCAGGCAGCTCTTTCAGGTCTCTGATGCTTAACGACCTAAATGCACCTTCCCAACAGTAGGTTTTAGGGGAGGATACGAAAGAAGTACAGAATCATTAATTCCTTCAGAAGGAGCTAGCCCATTTCCAAGTTAACTTTTTAAAATTTAACCTTCCTGTTACTCAGCTGCTACAGCTGCAGCCATCAGCAAACCCTATAAACACAGCTGTTCATGATAAATCCACGGTCCTTTTATTCAAAGGGACCAAAAGGAACTCAAGGCTCCCCTTTCATTTATTTTTTATTCTGTATTCTTTCGCTGTTTTCCCTTGAAAATGTGTGTTCTGCAGTTTTGGAAGAGCTCCAGTTTCTCTTTTATCTACCAGGAAACTGCATCATTTTTGTCAGACGGAATCTTGTTTTTAGTATTTCACAACATATCTGAAATTTCGAATTTGCAGGTACCTTTTAATTTCGCTAACACGTAAACCAGAGCTGTGTTCCTGTGCCGCAGATGCACACAGTGAGGTGATGGAAAGGAAAGCTCTTTTATTCGTGCACTTAAAAGCAAAGTCTTGGACAATGGGAAAAAGTTTCCTTTTTTTTTTTTTTTTTTTGCTTCCTGGGCTAAAGGGAGAAGGCTTCACTCAAGATGTGATTTTACGTTTGTTTGATTGTTAGCAGCGCAAAGGTGGGAACTGTGCCTTTGTCGTCATGGTGGCTCGGTATCCAGGAAAAGTCAACTAATACACACTCAGCACTCTGTGTGGGACAAGTCATGTGCTATGTCAGTGGTTCTCAAATTAAACCAGGCATTTCCATCACCAGGAGGGTTTGTCTCTACATGACTCCCATTTCTGATCTAGTAGGTAGGGATGGGGGCCCACAATGTACATTCCCAGGTTGCAGACGATGCTCATGCTGCTGGCCGTGGAACATGCTTTAAGAATCAAGGTGTTATGTCAAACCAAAGGAGAAATCTTCAGAACCTGGAGAGTGTCATTATGCACTTCTAAGTGATGAGGAGATTGAGGCTCAAGATACTTTAATAACTTGCCTGAATTTACCGGTAAATAGCAGACCTTGGACTTCAGCTCAAGCATGTTGCACCCCAAAGGTCATGCTCCAAGGCATACTAGTAGTAATAATAATAATAACATTAGTAATTAGTAATTATATTAAGTTTCTATAGTATGCCAGGCACTGTTGTAAGTACTTTACAAATATTATCCAATGTGATCCTGTAGATTAGTTTATAAATGTGCATTGAATATTAAATAATGATATACATTTTGACAGCAAAATTTCAGTAGAAATTCTAAAATTAATGTTGGGTGGCGCAGCAGTTTGGCGCCTGCCTTTGGCCCAGGGCGCAATCCTGGAGACCCGGGATCGAATCCCATGTCGGGCTCCCGGTACATGGAGCCTGCTTCTCTCTCTGCCTGTGTCTCTGCCTCTCTCTCTCTCTCTCTCTGTGACTATCATAAATAAATTAAAATTGAAAAAATATAAAAATAAAATTAAAAAAATAAAATAAAATTAATGTATCTACTCTATGAAAGTACAGCTACCCCTCAGATATACGTTTAAAACAAGATTGGCAGTGAGTAAAATATCTTCATATGACGAAGTTTTGGAAATCACTCTCACTACATTTCTTTTTTTTTTTAAGATGTATTTATTTATTTTAGAGAGAAAGAGCACGCAAGCGTGTGCAGAGGGGCAGAGGGAGAAAATCCTCAAGCAGACTCCCCGCTGAGCCCTACTCAGGCCTGGATCTCAGGACCCCGAGATCATGACCTAAGCTGAAACCAAGAGTCAAATGCTTAACTGGCTGAGCCACCCAGGTGCCCCTCTTACTACATTTCTAAATAATATCCTTCAGTATGATATCAGTTCTTTTTTACGGTTACTTGTTTTATATATAATTCTTTTTCTGGTTAGCCCAAACTAAACTTACATTGGGCTTCCTTAGAGCAAGAATAATTTTTATTCATTTTCATCTCTTAAACACTTATAAGTGTTTGAGAGAGAACTGATGTTCCATGCCGACTCTCTTTTAGAAACTATACTGGGCACATTATGTGTGTTCTCTGGCTTAGACCTTAAACTTCTGCCATTTATATGCTGTGCAGCCCTGGACAAGTCGCTGATGTCTCTAAGCCTCACTTTCCTCCTTCATTAAATAGAGATTACAGGACCTTACCTTCACATTTATTAAGGGATACCAGCATTCCTGGCACACGGAGTAGCTATTTGTCTTATTCATACCAATCTATAAAATAATAACACTATAAAAATATGTCAAGAGTGATTACTTACTGGATGGTTTTTGTACAACTTCACCCTTGTAAAGGTTATGTGCTTTTTTCTTAAAGATATTTCTTTCCTTATATTTTATACCCAAATGTATGACTTCTGATGGTCTGACACTGGAAGAAAATAATACATGATAAAATAAAATATCAACCACAAAAGGATGAATAGGACTTTCAGGCTTTAAATATATATCTTACTGTTGACAACAACAACAACAAAACAAAACAAAGAAACACACACACAAAAAAAACCCCTCTATACTGTGGACCTAAGTGTCGACATTTGTTTACACTAATTAAGTCATTTCTTTGAATAAAATGGCTGCAAGCCAGGTGATGATATAAAAGGGTAAGAGCCAGAGAGGCCAGGAGGCTAGTTAAGCAAAGATTCCCATAGCAACTGGAAGGTCAGAGAAAAAATTATGCAGAAGAAAATTTCACAGAAGCACACACTATTCTTGCCTTGTGTATAAATTATACTGGCTAACTGGTGGTACGTGTCAAAAACTTATCCAGTGTGAGGACTGGATCTTCACTTATGGTATCCAAAATGCAAAAAAAAAAAAAAACAAACAAAAAACAAAACAAAACAAAACAAAAACAAAAAAAAAACCTCAGCATTTTTGAGACTTGTCATATGAATCTATAGGGAAACTTTAGATTAGCTTGAATCCAAGGAAACAGTGTTATCAGTAAAACACAGGGGGTGACATCATTATACAATTGTACATAATTCCTGTCAGAAAACAGGAAATGGTTTCAACTATAGTTATCATTCACTGTATAGACCTCTACCCTTTACAGTGACAAGTTATATTAGTATTTTTTTTAGAGGCATCAGGTCAGAAAACACACCCATTTTTCACACAATTACCAGAGCCCCTGGGGAGCCTGCCCTCTCCCTGCTGCCTTCTTTCCTTGCATCTGTTGCTCCTCCTGCTGACTGCTCTCTCACCCCCTTTTATCTGTAGGTTGGAGGCTGCCTCTTGAGTAGCTGGAGAACCTTGAGAGGTTTCCTATACTCTCAGCCTCAATTTCCTGCTCTACACAATGAGATTCTCATTGTGGTTTTAAAGGAGAGGAGATAGATGGCTGTTAGGCGATGTGCCTAATAAATAACACTATTCAATAAATGTTCATTTCCCTCCTTCCTTTCCCTCTGCTCTATTTGGACTGTATTTCCCAAACTCAAGAGTTTAAAATATCAATACAAGTGAAATTAAGTCTATGCATCTCAAAGTTAATATTGTGTGCTATTTATATAGGTTTAAGTAGCAATTTATTGATTGAGTTTTTTTACATAAATAAATTTTGCATTTTAGAGTTATTTTAGATTTACAGAAAAGTTGTCAAGATAGTATAGCACAGATTACCATTTATCACAACTAAGAAGCCAATTAGCTATTAGCTATTGACTATTAGCTAAACTCAACATTTTATTAGGATTTCCCTAATGTCCTTTTTTCTGTCCCCAGAAATCACATTATACTCCTTAGCTTCCTCTAGTCTATGACAGTTTCTTAGACTTTCCTTGTATTTTAATGACCTTGACAGTTTTGAAAAATACTTGTCAGATTTTTTTTTTCTTTTTTGTAGAATGCCCTTCTATCTATGTTTATCTGATGTTTTTCTTAGGGCTAGATGGGGGGTTATGGGTTGTTGGAAGGAAGTCAATGGAGATGAAGTGCTATTCTCATTACATCTTATCAAGGGTACATGCTATCAACCTGTCTTATCACTGTTGATGTTAACCTTACTATTGGTCAAGGTTGTGTTTGCCAAGCTTCTGCCCTATAAAGTTACTTTTCCCTTCCTTTCCATATACTACTCTTGGAAGCTAGTTTCCACACACAGACTATACTTAACAGGTGGATGACAATGGAAGTTAAGCTCTATTTCCTTGACAGTGTGAAGTGTCTACATAAATTATTTGGAATTATAGATTTTTTAAGGGAATCTTTGGCAACCAAAGACTGAAGCAGGTGGCATTTTTTCCCCAAAGCACACTGGAATGGTTCCCTCACAATGTGCAATCCCTCATGAATCAGAACATATTATTTAGCCACCATCTGGGCTTGGCAAACCACTATGATGGCACCCTTCGAGTCATTTTAAGATAGTAAGAGAATCTGTTAACAATTAGAAGTTAGTGGTAGGTACAGGAAGGGTGGAATGTAGTATAGTTATGGCTTACAGTTGTTAGGTTAATACTTTTTCCCCCAGAGAAGTATTACTGTTATAAACTGAGGTACAAACTGTAAAGGGAGGCCTAGAAGTAGGGAGGTCTACCTTTGGACTAGATAAAACCAGACCTTTATTTTCCAAAGACACTCTGAACTCTCTCCTGCTTTTAGGCAATTTGCTTCCTGGTTCTCTCATCCAGTGACACTACAATCACTTTGCCTACCTCCCCTGAGGAGTTAAATCCACAGAGGGAAATGTGTAGGCATAAAGTAGGAGGCTCTCCTGGGAATCACACCAAACTGTACTACTGAGATGACTGACGAGGAAGTACAGCCATAATGACAAAGTTCTAACTGAAGGGCAGTTCTATGAACCACTAGACAGCAGAGTCAACTCCACATTCAAAGTCTAACTTATTACTTCCTTTCCATAGACATTTGACATTTACGGGAATGGTCACTATGACAATGTGGACACAATTAAAAAGAGGTGAATATTCCCCAAATTCCAATACTCCTAATGGATGAAGATGAAAATGGAGAATAATGTAATAAAGGGCTTAGAGGGAGTTAAAACTTTACAAAAAGGTCTTACATGGTGATGCTGGAGGAGGGCCTACTATGGGCTCTGGCAGCCTTGCCATCAATTCTATGAGAAAGAAAGGCTCTAAGATCTCTCCCCTCTTGGTTCAGGATATAGAAGAGAAGAATGACATGTGACAAGTCCCCAAGTGCCCTACTAGGCATTAAAGGAAAGTGAAAGTGCCCAGAGTAGTGGCTTATGCATAGCAGGAATTTGACAAAATATTTGATCACTTGGCTCAGAAACCAATAGCTTCTCAATATTGTCACATGATGTTTGTTGGGCAGGCAGTATTGAGCAGTGGCAATATGCCCTAGCTCTGGAGCCAGAATGCCTGCTTTGGGATTTCTGGTTCACCTCTTGCTGGTGGGTTGACACTGGGCAAATCACTTACCATCTTTCTGCCTTGCTCTCCTAGTCATGAAATCAGGATGATAATTGTAACCATTCCTAAAGATTCAGGGACAATTAAATGAGTTAAATACATAAAGACCTTAGAGCAGTGCCTAGAATTTGGTAGGAGCGCAGTAAGTATTGCACTACTATCACTTTTTTTTTAATTTTTATTTATTTATGATAGTCACACACAGAGAGAGAGAGAGAGAGAGAGAGAGGCAGAGACATAGGCAGAGGGAGAAGCAGGCTCCATGCACCAGGAGCCTGACGTGGGATTTGATCCTGGGTCTCCAGGATCGCGCCCCGGGCCAAAGGCAGGCGCCAAACCGCTGCGCCACCCAGGGATCCCTGCACTACTATCACTTTAACCAAAAACACGAAAATATTTTCCATTCAAAGTAGAGAGCTCCATCACCCCTATGGCCAGTCCTAATACTCTTGGGAACTATCAGAATGATGAGACAAAAAAATAAGGAGATGTGGTACTTTCAAAAACAATCATTTGCAGTACTAATATTTTTAAGATTCGAATTTTAAAAATTGAGTAAACTTTCATTTGCTTTCATTCGTTATACATGGGCAAAGGATGATTATTGCCACAGATTGTTGGCAAAAGTAGACTTTCAATCCTCCAAGTGTTTTATGTCATATAAGGCCTAATTTAAAATGCGATTTTAATGTTTTGTGTATTTTTTTCTTATAGCTGTCCATAAATTCTCTAATTTAATTTCTCACAGAAGATCTACTGGCAGGATAATTAGGTAATCAACAGCATATAAATAATATTAAATATCAATTCCCTCCTAACCATAATAAGGACTTCAGAACATCATAATAATTTCTCACGTCTAAGAAACATCAATTTTAAGCATGCCTTCTGTCTTACACAAACTTACTGAGAAATTACTGGAAATTTTTGTTTCATTTCCCATCTGATTATTTTTTTCCTGCTTTCTGATAATTAACCCTTTCCCCATTTTTTAAATGGCAGCCAAGGTGAAAAGTGTCAGATAATAGAAGGTAGAGTAGACTTGCTCTTTGTTGCCCTAGAATAAGAATGAAGGTCAATGAGAGAGAGTTCTATGCATGAATAGATTTGACTTAACATTAAAGTCATTTTATAATAAAGACTGGTTCAATAACAGAGAAGGCCATCTTTAAGATGGTGAGTGCATCCCATAGGAATTATTCAAGAAGAGTCTAGGATGTGCTTCTCTCAAAGATATGACAGGAATCAGTCGAGTGCATGTCTAATACCTCTTTCAAGTTCATTATTAAATTGTTAAAGGTTAATAGACACGTGGGGGGGGGGAAGTTCAGTCTCACAAATAATCAAAAAATTCAACTGAAAACAATGAGAAGATACCATGGCAACAGTTTTAGGACAATGACAACATCCAGTGTTGGTTTCGAGGCAGCCATTTCCAGGTACCTGCTGGTGGGGGAAGGTCTCAGGGCAGCAACTTAGCAAGATGACCCACAGGCCTTCAAAATATTGGACTCGGCAACCCCATTTTAAAGAATCTATTCTAATGATGAAGGCCATTGGATACTCTAATATGTATGCATGAAGGTGTTTGAGAAATGCTTTCCCAGATAACACTGGTAAACAGTCTAAATGCTTGAAAGAAAGGAAATGGTTACAAAATTCCTATGTCTGTGGATACTTCTGTTAATTCACACGGAAATGTACTCCCAGTTTTTTTTTTTTGAATGATAAACCAGGTTATAAACTATGTATGCTAGTCTCTGTTTTCATAAGATACACATTGCTATATACTTGCTTATTTGCCTGGAACTGGAAATGCCTAAGGGTCGGCACTACTGTTGTGACAGGTGATTTTTCATCTTTTTCCTTCTTGCTTATCTATACATCCAAAATTTCTCCTAAGGAACATGTATTATTTTCACAGAAAATAAATATCCTGTGAATAAATATTCACAGTAAAGACACATTCTAAAGTTATACCATCTGAGTCATTCGTTTTATCTATAACTTTTCTAGAGAAGAATAATTCTGTGTGAGTCCAGAGTCAAACATTGCTATAAATGAAGAAAAATGCATGTCCATTGTGGGTTTTGTTCCCTATTTTACCCTCTCATTTATTTCTTCCTTTTTTTCTTTTCACTTTTGCAGAATCTAAGGAAGGAAAAAAAAATCTGTTTCTCTGTATCCACTGTTAACTTAGCATTAGGACTTTCTATTACTCTCTTAAATTCTATATTCGTCTTCATCTCCCCAGGACTTAAATTGAAAATGACATTTTACCACCTACCCACTTCTCACACATAATATTATACAATACCTTAAGCGCTATGGAAACCTGTTATTTATGTATAAGCCAGAAGATAATATATGCCAAGATTTTTATCCTGGAGAGAGGATCTTAGGAGTTAAGATGAGAATGCAGCTTTAAAGCATCTGATCTTTTCCCTTGTTTTTCCTGCTTCTTCTACTTTCTATTGGCTTTTCCTGTTTGCATCTCCATCTTTCTTACTGAAAGATGCCTCCATGCGAACATACCCCCACCTGCACACAGACTCACCAGCTGTGCTTTTCTCTCTTTAGTTCCTTGAAATTCTTTCATGTATTTTTAAAAATATTTTGCATATGGACCAGAAGTGGCAGGATTCCCTCCTTGTATTTACTAGTCTGATTAGGGATAGGGTACATCCTTCACAGTAATATTGTCTTAAGGAGAAAATTATCTGTAGTCTCTCAGCATTGCATGGAAGCCACGGAGGACACTTTCCAGCTGACAATTACATTGCACTTGTATGTTTTCCACAGAGGATCTGTGGTCGTGTTCCTGGGAAAAGTGAAGAATGTACCTGCCAAGCCAATTCCGAGGATACATTTTTAGCCTTTTTCTTTCAATGAGTTCAATAATTCCGAAGTGATGTTATTCTGTACTATCTGCTTGTGATAAAGTCCTAAAATTATTTCAATCTAGTCATCTGAATTAGATAAAGCAGAAATTGTAAAGATCACAGGCCTTTTTTGGATGTATTGTCATCTGAAAAAAAAAATGCAGTATTATAGAGGCAATTTTGCTTCTTACTGCTGGAGATTTCAAGAGAAAAGCTGATTTAAAAAAAAAGAATAAATGAGTGTGTCATAAGGAACAGGAAATTAGTATATTAGCTGAAATACTCTTAAACAAGAATGTGTTATGACACTTGCCTTTATTCTGCTAGGAGTGTGACAGGAAGAGAAACAATGTTCTGTGATACCCTGGGGTAACTTTAGCTCCTCATCTGTAAAATTGAGTTGGGTGGCTGGGTGGGGGCCTTTTATCGTGTCTAAAAATCTTTCTATTCCCAGCATTCTATTATTGTACAGGATTGGTCATGCTATATTTCTAAATTGAAAAGATCCTTCTGCCTGAAAGTAAAATGCCACTTGACATTTCAGCAAGCCATAATTCAAGGAAATGGAAGAACAAATACCAAAGTGTAATTCAGTGTAACGGGATGTTTAAAGGGGGGATTTTTTCCCCCTTCTTCTATCTCCCTGTCAGCAGAGGTCCAAAAAGTCTGAAAGCAAATTAATTAATTAATTAAGAGGCAAAAGGTATTCTGATATTTCAGAGTGAGGTGCTAGATTCCTTGTGCACCACAAGGAGGTAGCTCTACAACCAACCTGCTGACACGAAGGCTGACCACCACTCTAGGATATAAATGAACTGAAGATGCGGGAACAGAGGCAACAGTTATAGGTTAGCATTGAGTCCCACTGCCCTGGGAGAGGAAGGAAGCTTCCCCTTCAGTTCTAGCTTTTGCTTACACAGACCAGTCAGAGTTTAGTGTATGCCCCCCTGGGGTAACCATTAGAGGGACAGAATGGATCCATGACTCACTAATACCTGCAAAAGTCTACAGGCAAAAAGCTGTGACTGGAGCTGCCACGTAACTAGGGAAAGAAGGGGCCCCCATGGAGCAGTTGGTGGGATAAGAATGTGTGAGCTTCCTATGGGCCAAGCTGAAGTTGACTCAGGAAAAGTGCAATAGGAGAGGCCTGTCATTGTGAGGGACTATAAAAGAAATCCACTGGATGTGTATTACCACAGGTTAGTAGCGTTGAGCCACAAGAGACCAGTTAGTGGCGTTGAGCCACAAGAGACCAGCCAAAGAGTGCATTAATTTAGAAATGAGCAACGCAGAGGTAGTCACCAAAGGATCCTGAGTATAGTCATCAAAGGACCTGCCACCAAACCTCCTTAATGTAAATCATGTACTTTAGCTAATAATAAAGTATCAGTATTGGTGCATAAACTGTAAGAGCTACACCACACTAATGTGAGACACCGTGTGGGATGGGGGTAGGGTATGTTGGAACTCTCTGTACTTTCTGTGCGATTTTTCCATAAACCCCCCAAAAGTAATATTGTGCACATAGTAAACATTTTTTCATTTGTATCAAAGAAAATACAATGAATAAAATCATCCTCTCAAAAACAATAGTTGTTGAGTATGAAAGATGAAATTATGAGAGGGGCACCTGGGTGGCTCAGTCAGGTAAGCATAGGACTCTTGATTTCAGCTCAGATTAGGATCTTAGGGTCCTGGGATCAAGCCCGGTGGGGCTCCATGCTCAGCCCAGAGTCTGCTTGTCCCTTCCCCTACCCTGCCCCCACTTGCATGCTCACTTTCTCATAAACAAACAAACAAACAAATAAATAAATAAATAAATAAATAAATAAAATCTTTAAAAAATATATATGAGAGTATGAGTTAGCAAAAAGAAATAACTAAAACTGCCTGGCATAAGGAGCAAGAGGGATGAAAGAATGAGATCTAGCAGAGTGGGGTAAAGAGAAGAAAGGGCTTCATTTACAATGAAGAAAAGGTGAGAAGAGTTCAAAGGAGACTCATGTCTAATATTCAAAGTTAAACTCTTTGAATTTCTGTCATATAAACCTCTGTGCACCTTCCCACACCGGGAGTCAACCTGACGTACATTCTGAGACAGATACATGCATATATAGAGTATGTTGTTTTGGAGGAAAGGGGCTAATTTTCACAATTAGGTTGATGATGGAGCAGAAACAGAAGACTTGAAGATACTGAATAGAAATCAAGAATTCAGTGGAGGCAAGAAATTGAACTAGATATAGTAACCGTGAGAATAGAAGTTCCCTCTTCACCACATACACCCTTGAAGTAGTTGCTGCATGTTCCAAGGAGCACAGATGGAAGTCTGGGCCATCTTGGTAGGTCCTATCTTGACTCCACTTGGCATCCAGGTAACACTTAAAATTGCTTACTTGTATGTGGTGTCATCTTTGTTTTCCTTATCAAGTAGAGAACGTTCTCGTAGGTCTAAACTTGATTCCTCCTTAGAAAGTAAAGGAATATCCCTGATGCTTTCTTCTTGAATTTCACTTTTCATTAAATTAGCATCTCTCTTAGGAAGGGAAATATGGTTTTCAGTTTGCCAATGCTTTGCCTAAAAAAGAGACTTATTTTACCTTTATGACATTTATTTTCTTTGAACATTTATGTGCTACACTACTAACTGAAGTCCTGGGCACACACAAAAAATAAAAAAACATGGTTTTTCAAAGACCTTACAGTTATGCAAGGCAGATTATATATATAAACTTTAAGAAAGGTAGAAAATTGTAAGTGTCATAAGAAGCAAAGTTTCTCTGAAAAGATAATGAGCTACAAAAAAAATGATATTCTCACTTTAAAATCTTCAATAGCAAGATGTACATTAACTAAAAACAAAACTTTTGCTGAAAAATTATCAGTTAATTGTCATACAAATACTTTCTTTCCATCTTCCTCAAAAAGTCTCAAAAAGAAAATTATTGAGCATTTTTCAAAGAAAATATGTGTATTACACAATCGTTTTCACAAAACGTGGCTACGATTCTTAATCTCTAGCAGAAGCTCTCAATGACATTTTATTTTATATTTGAAATACAGAACCAATTTCCTTATCTTACGTCAATTCCCATCATATACACAGGAATATGTGAGGGATCACAGCCTGTGTGATTCGAGGGAATTAGGCATCCCTAGGATATCTGACTGGCCTGCAAACTGATCATCTTGCCAGAAGGGACTGCAGAGTAAAATGCCTACAGGGGCCAGGAAGATAGTGTCAACGAAGGAATCAAGCCTCATACAAGGTGATAAATAGGAAACAAAGTTCAGTCCCACTGGCAATTGGGCAGGGTGGGGACTACCGCAACTAGACAGAACCCATTTTACAGTTGCTCTCAGGGACTGACACGTGTTCTTTTTCAAGAGAATCCAGAAATCTGGATTTTGTATGAAATCTTTAATGTTTAAATATGGGCAGCCAAGTCCAATTTTAAACACTGGGTGAACAAGCACAACCCAAAACACTGGCTGGCTCCCCATGACAAAGAGAAGAGGTGCCAATGTCCACACTCTGCCCAATGCAACTGTGGTTAGTGTGTAAAGAGGGGCATTGAAGACGTGCATACATCATCTCATTTCTTTGGATAGAACCATCATCTGATAGTTTCCTGGGACAAGTATATCTCTATGGATAACTCAGCCCCACCTCCATTTTTCCAACTCCAGGAATAGTCATACCATACCCTAACTTTGAAAAATCTAACTTGAAGAACAACCTCTCGGATCCATAGCTTTGTTATAAAAAGTATTTACACTTATTTAAAAAATAACTTCATTCGTGAAATATATTCAATCGCATAGCACTAAATCTTAAATACTTTAAGCAGACTGCACGTGATTGGAAAATTAAATCTTAATGTGGGAAATTACATTATTGCTTTTCCTCCTGTTTTTATAACTGCCAGACCAGAACTAATTCGACGGAAGAACAAATACAACATTCAAATGTAAGGCAAAAGTCACGACACTGTACACATCAAGTTTGTTCAGCAAAAATTGTTCTGATCCTAATTATGTTTACTAATTGGGTCTCTTCTTCTTATCTATATATTACCATCTGCCTTCCATATCCTTGTGTTCTTTCTCTAAAAGAGTGTCTCTTCTCACCATTAGGACATTCATCGCTACTATTTTCTCATATCTACTAATTCATTCTCTTTCTGTGCCCACCTCCTCTCTTCCCCTCACCCTATCCCCACACCCTGCAACCAGCAGCACCTACATTCAAGACAGCTTGATCAAAGTGAGTCCTTAAGGGGGGAAAAAAAGCTCAAGCAGAAAAAAAACCCAGAAAACCCAGTTGTCCCCAGGTTTGCTTTACTTTCTAAGACTATCCCAGTTCTGAGAACTCTTTTTCCTGTCTTGAACATAGAGGGGAAAACCACCTATTTTCACACAGGTTTTTGGAAGCTAAAATCCCTCAAAATACAAAGACTTTACAAAACAGCTAAGGACAAATATCAAAGGCATAAAAATTAACAGTTTTACTAGCATATGCTTCTTAATTAAAATAAAATTTAGGGATGCCTGGGTGGCTCAGTGGTTGAGTGTCTGCCTTCAGCTCAGGGCTTGATTCCAGGGTCCTGGGGTCGAGTCCTGCGTCAGGCTCCTCATGAGGAGCCTGCTTCTCCCTGTCCCTATGCCTCTGCCTCTCTCTGTGTGTCTCTCAGGAGTAAATAAATAAAATCTTAAAAAAAATAAAATAAAATTTAGCAGCAGACACTCTCTGGTGGGCACAATATGGCACCCACACCTAGAATGGTGCTATTTCTTGCTTCAGCCTCCTCTAAGGAACTTACATTCCAGATGTTACCCATTTGATGATACTTTGTTTCTTTACCTGTCATTCTAACCTCCACTTCAACTTCCCAGAGCCCATGAGGCATGGCCATATAGCAATTCAGCATCATATTAACGTCTTCACCAACAGAAGCATCTTTCCAACTCATCTTGTGCTCAGAATCCAGCTATGGCCCTCTGCCTTAGTCACTACACATGTATACACACACCCATTCAAGTTACCTCTCAGAGGCTCTTTTTCCTGACTGAGAAAAGTCTAGCATTTGCCTTACTTTCAGAGCAGAAGAGACTGTACAGCTCTTGCCTGCTACCTTGAGACGTCCATATAACCAGCCAAACATGGGCCTGCAACCCTGGATTCTTTTCTGATTTACCGTTGCCCTTGTGTTTCATAGGGTTGTATAAAATTTCTTTTAGGACAAGTTGACATCATCAAACTGATTCAAAAATAGAGCAACAAAAGACTTTGACTTCCAACATGAAGATAGTTGCTGTGTTCTCATGGCATGAGTGGCAATGAAGTCTGCTAAATAGAACCAAGTCAACCAGCCAGACAGAAATTGAAGTTTCAGCCTGACCTCATGGCACCAGCCTGACTGCATATCACCATGCTTCAGCAGTACTGGTTAAAACAGATCAAACTGATATTTTGTCCCTCAAGTCACAAAGGGAACAAGAACAGAATTCCCATGAAAACAAATGGAAAAAATAAAATAAATGTGAGACAATGAATGTTTCCTTTCTACCATGCCCCCCCCCACTTCATTTCCCTAATAGGCAGGTATAAATGATAATTTAGTTTCATGGGAGAAATGGTTAAAGGCATGAGTTCTGAAATGAGCCAGCTTTAATTAAAAGCCAAACTCTACGACTTATTAGCCTCTGTGAGCTCAGAAGATTAATTCAAAGTCTGTGCCTCTGTTTTCCCATTTGTTAAATGGGAGTAATGAAAAATTCCTCCCTCATGAGATGAAGAATCATGATTACATGAGATAATCCATGTGGAGACCATAAAATAGGGCCTCAGCCATACAGGAAAAACTCAACAAATGTTAGCTATTGTTATTTGGGCAGGAGTAAATCAGACAATGAAGAGGAAGAGGGTTTATTTTTCTAAAATTTTCTATATTTGATTATTACCTCACAGTCAGTAGCCTCTACCTATTTAAGCATATCAGTAATTGTATCCACATTATGTTTTTACTAAATGTTGAAATTGAAGGAGTTTTAAAGGAGAAAATTTTCCCAGAAATCCTGAAACAGTTTGAGCTGCACAGGGCTGCCATCTTTCCATGTCTCCAGAGTCTTCCACTTGATGGAACTGTCATGGTTAATGGTAAACAGCACAAAAGATGCCTGGAGCTAAGCTCCAGAAATGGAAGTCAGTTCTTTCATGACTGATTAATATTAACAGCCGATGAGATTCAAATAGAAATCAGCCCAAGTTCATACTAAATGTCAAGTAAACACTAAAATAATAAAGAAGCAACATTTCTACCTGACCAAAGATCCAGACAGAAGCACCACAGACATCGGTCATGCAAATGCTGCAGTCTGCAGAGCAGGAGATAATCAGTAAGCGGCCACCTGGCTTACACATCTCTAAGGAACTTATCTGGTCTTCATGAGGTTGGAATGATCGTATCAGAGTCGGGGCCTGCGTGATTTTGCTCTTACTGGAATTAAGACAGTAGTCCTGAATGAAAAGAAATGTCAAAATTCTAAAAAGTCCAAATATTAAATTACTGTGGTGACATAACATTTTTTCTTAAAACATCTGATACAAAAATGAAAAAAGGTACATTGGGAACAATAATCTATTCTCCAATGCAAAAGAGTAGTCCATGATAACAGGGTTTTGACAAATGGTGTTAAGTTTCAAAAAAAAAAAAAAAAACACGTTTCTAACCGATTTGCCTAACATGAGAGGCACAAAGGAAGGAAGAGGGGGAGGAAAAGAATGAAAAGAAGAAAGAGTAAAGTCAGTTATTGGAGAGAGATGAACTTTATCATACGTAGATAGTTGTCTATCATACAATTTTATAATATTATTAGAAAATCAAGCAGGTAATCAGTGACACGAAAATCCCAAACTAATTCAGGATAATGATATTGGATGAAGGGCCAGTACTCCGTTTAAATTAAGTTTACAGTCTCATTTCAAATATGGTATATCCTAATTATTTATGCTCAAACAATGCTGCAGTACCTTACTGACAATACCGCATTCCTAAATTGGGTGATTGACTTGGCACACTCTCTCTCTAGAGTGGGGAAAAGGGTAGAGGGAGAGAGAGAATCTCAAGCAGACCCCACACACACTCAGCATGGAGCCCTACACCAAGCTGGATCTCATGACCATGAGATCATGACATGAGTCAAAATCACAAGTCAGCTGCTCAACTGACTGAGCCACGCAGGTGCCCTTGACTTGATTATATATTAACAGAAGATTTTCATACTGAGAACAATCTATTTTTCCCCCTAAATTATTTAAGAGCTGTCTCTGCCTAGTACATGTAAATGTTTCCTTCAAAATACTCAGACTGACCATGTCTTCTGTTATCCAGGAAAGAGACAAGACCAGATTCATAGTCATCTATAACAAAAGGCAATCAAAAATAACAAAGATAGTATGAGAATACTTTCAATTTACTTCTATATTCCAGATTTTCAATTGTCCATCCAGATCTCCTGTGGCGAGGTATTGGTTTGACTTATCAATAGACATAATAATGGATCCAGCTCCACCATGAGCCAAAAATTCAGCCAGAAGTTGCTTCTTAAAGGTATCCCAGAATCTGACATACCCAGATCCTCCACATGACACCAGGTTAGCTCCTCCTAATGTGTAAGACAACATTTAATTAAGAAAATGTGATGACACACACACACACACAAAAGTTCTTCAGTGGCTTGCCCTGTGGAAAGAATATGGATATTGGAGGGGCAGGTAGCCCTGATATCAACTTCCAGCACTTTAATCCTCTCAAATATAAAATGGAGATAATCCAATGATAACCTTACTGGTTTGTGTTGAGTATTAAATGAGATTGGAAATGCAAGATGTTCCATTATATTGAATTCCCTTTCCTTCATTATTTCAATATAATTGGGTTTTTGAAGTTATATAGAATTAATTTGTTACTCCAAATAAACTTAAAAAACATTAATTTCAATATTATGATAATATTCTAATTGCATGAACCCATCTTTCTTAATCACCCACTGGACACATATACCAAAGAAGTAAAATTCCTCATGTACAGAGCTATGGATGCATATATGTAGTTATAGCAACATAACTAATAATTTCTCTAGGTAGCTCCATGCTTAGGATTTTATTTATGATCTTGTTTTTAATATTTCATCAAGAATTCATGGGATGCCTGGGAGGCTCAGTGGTTGAGCATCTGCCTTTGGCTCAAGGCCTGATCCCGGGATCTGGGATCGAGTCCCGCATCGGGCTCCTTGGGGGAGCCTGCTTCTCCCTCTGCCTAGGTCTATGCCTCTCTCTCTCTGTCTCTCATTAATAAATAAATAAATAAAATCTTTAAAAAAAGAGAATTCTTTGGAAGCCCTTATGGAACACTTTTTTGGTTCATAGGCCTAGAACTAACCTTTTCATTTTCTATTTTTACATGCTTTGTAGAAGCACTCTACCTAAATTATTCTTCTGTGGCAAAGTTCCTATTATTATTTGATAAATCTGTAGATGACTTTCAATTTACTTCACAAATGTACTGCCGATTAACAATCATATCTGTTTAAGGTAGAAATAATAGCATGTAGCCGCTTCGGTGGAAACAATTTGGGAATACTGATAACATTAAGAAGAATTAGTGTTGAGGAAATGAGAGCAATTTCAGGATAATAGTTCATTTTGTGAATATAAGTGAGTTCCAGAAAATAGAAAGTTTTAGACTCTAATCGTTTCAAAGTCTATTCTAAATACTCTACAGGGTTCCTAAAACTCTATAAGGGTATACCTTTATTGATTTTTAATGTTGAAAAGTCTTTTATAAAAATCATGCATATTTTCTATCTGCAAATTGAATGTAGGAAAGTAAGTATGGAAAACATTGCTCAGACGTGTTTATTTTTTTCAAACATATAATACCTCTGTGACTGGATTGCTGATATTAAGAAAAAAATGCTTTTAAAACATAATTGCTTAGGGCAGCCCGGGTGGCCCAGCAGTTTAACGCCGCCTTCAGCCCAGGGCCTGATCCTGGAGACCTGGGATCGAGTCCCATGTCAGGCTCCCTGCATGGAGCCTGCTTCTCCCTCTGCCTGTGTCTCTGCCTCTCTCTCTCTCTGTGTGTCTCTCATGAATAAATTTAAAAATCTTAAAAAAAAACATAATTATTTAGATGGAAGGTAAAACAATATGAATTATTCTCAAAAGCAGATCTTTATTTGAGGAAGATGCGGGCAGTGTCAACACCATGCTAACACAGCCATTGAAAACAAGGTGGAAATCAAGCAAATAGTTATTTCATCTACGTAGTATTAAATGGCTGTGGTAAGGCATCTGATGGCAGCAGTCTTAGCATACATGTTGGCAGAAGCACTGAGCAGGACTCTGACTTATTCTGGAAAATACATAAAAACTGGTAATGATACCCAAAGCATTAAACCCTCAAAAAAATTTTTAGGAAAAAAGCAAGCAGCTCTTTTGACCTGGGATCAGTGGTTATTTCAAATGTTGCTATTGCCCCAATCTCCAAGTTTCTCACTATTTTCTCCTAGCCCACTTTGATCCTAGGTGCCAGTGCAATCTGACTCTACCCTTCTGGCACATGTAGATCTGAGCGTTGGCGCATATATTTGGAGCATATTACTTGCTGTGCCCTCTACCCTGTCAAAACTCCTTATGCCATGGCTGGAACAATCAATTCCAATCGTCACCCACATCCAATTGTTTGCCCGAGTTTTTTGCACTCTGATCTGACCTGTGCAGCACTATATGAGTCATTGATGAGGTCTGGTCCGCTCCTGCTCCTGGACCCTCTCTCCTGAACCGTGGCCTCGTTTGCTGTGGCCTGTGGCCTGCCCTGACCCAGCCCTACTGTTAGCTGCTACACTGAGTTAGGCTCTACGAGACCTACACCTACACAGGAACAGATTAAATGGTCTTCACTGCTCCCTTTCCCAACATTTTACAAATATGCCAATCTGCAGTCAAAATGGGATTGTATATCTTACCTGTCTCTGAGGTGTTTGTTCTTGCTTCAAGGAAGCAGAGCCTCACAACGGCATTATTGCCCTTGGTGTCGGTCTCAAAGGAGTGGGCTCCCAGGGCGGCCTGGTCTGGGCTGGGGCAGGTGGAGAGGCTCCTCCCAGCACTGAAAAGCTTGTGAGGCTCTGTATCTGTGGTGGACACAAAGCTAGATGTCTTAGGGAAGAGAAACATCTGCTTTTCAAGTGACTACTTATGAAACACAACAGGCCCACCTGCATCACGGTCTCTGGTGACCCTCTTAAGTCTCCATTAAGCTTCTAGTCAACGTCCATGGTACCTTCCCCTAGTCACTGCTTCAGCACCAACTTGAAGGATCATTTGATTCCAGTTTTGTTTTGCATTTTACACACACGCTGTGTTTTCCCTTGATATGAATTCACAGGCACTTCATTTTGTTGTGACTGTTAACATCTTAGAAATCCTGACATGCCCAAGACAAATGTGACTCTAATACCATGACATTTTGGCTTATTAATCATTCATATTGATCTCGCAAATAGTGTAATGAACATGAGCTATAATGACTATTTAAATATACTTAAATGATCATTTTTAGCAGTATTATTTGCTCAGGGGTTACCCTGGGGAGGATATTCCTGGTGGAACTTCAATCATTTTGTGACGTCATCTCCTGGCCACACTAATAAAACTGGGGATATTCAGAATCAATGAATAATCTGCACATAGTTACAAAAAATCTATACAGGGGTATCTTCCAAATCTCAAAGCAAGACATCTCTAGCAATGCCTCTCTTGTCTTTTAGAAGTTTGATATTATGCACTTTTTTTCTTATCTGCTTCTCTGTGGTTTTAATCGTAGCCACAATTAGATTTGCTGTAAGAGCAAGAGGTCACTCTCCTACGGGCCAATGTGAAGGGGAAGAAGAATTCCACCCAATTCACAGAGGGTTCAAATGAACCCTTATGGTTAGCTCTTCCTACAGAAAGCAGGCCAAGAGCTTTGTGCCTGGGCAAGTAAGCCCTAAATCTCTAAGGGTTTACTCGTAACAAATTACTCCTTCAACTTTCACATAAAAAAAAAACTGTGTTGGATGACCTGTCCTTTCCTACGGCCCAGTTCAGCCCTGTGTGTCTATCCAATTGGGACAACAGAACCTCACTGGGCCACGGGAAGAATGACATCTTCATTACCTAAATAAATAATCCTAAGGAAAAAATCTTCAGTATCCCAGGAAACTGAAATAAAATGTGAAAGGCGACTGTCAAGACATTTTGCTTAAGTATAAAATATTCATATGCTCTGCTAAACTCCCATAAAATACAATATACTCCCATCTCATGCTCTTCACAGGTTTCTAAAGCAAGAAATAATTTAAGATTTCCAGGTGGCATAATATTTAACGCGAGCTCCAGACTGCGCCTGGGCAGCCTATCAAGTGAACAGGAGCTCCTACTTTCCTACCAAGGGGTACCAGAGTTCACCCCAAAGGCAACTTGGTGAGGCTTCTTGGCAAAAACTAAAGTAGATGGAAATGAGAGGCCTGCTCCCTGCTGTCAGTAATTCAGAAAAGCTGATGTGGCATAAAGACAAGAAACAGCACGCCATGGAGAACTTGCTAAGCCAAGTACATCTCAAGGTTCTCTTTAGTCACTTTGACAAGACAACGGTCTCACTAATCCCCGGTGCCTATAGCCAATCACCTATAATTGAGGAGCAAGCTGCATCAGGTACATGCATAAACAACGAAGCCTATGTGGTCTGACTCCATGCCTTTCGAGTTTCAAACTTGCACTCACCTGATTTTGATTTTAGCCGCCTCTGGTAATGGGGGTGAAGGACGCAGTGAGCATTTTCTGTGCTGTTGTTCCACAGAACAATTTCTCCATCATAACTCCCTGTGTGAGGCAGCATGGGGAAGAGAGATTGCCAGGAAGTTGGAAAACATAAGCCACAGAAACGAGCAGAAGTCACTATCAGCAACACCTCACACGCAATCTGACACACAGAAAGTACTCTCTGCATTTTTGGAAACATGAATGAACGATAACTAGTATTTTTATTAAGCTTGAGGACTCACAATCCTCAGAGGGTAACCTGTGTATTCAACGTGATAGAAATTACTGGCCTTTTTATGTAATAGTAATAAGGTATTCAGGGTAAGGGCTTCGTAATTAAACTTGAGTTTGATTCCCAGGTCTGCCACCTACTGGCTGTGTAAGTGTGGGCAAGTGATTTAACTACCCGATGCCACAATTTTCTTCATCTATAAAACTGGATTAAAACTGTATTTATTTCATAGTGTTGTTGTGAAGAATGAAAAGTACTTAGAATAGTGCCTAGCATATTATAAGAGCTGAAAATGTTCTTAATCATTAATAACTATCATATAAGTTTATATAATATATAAATCAAATCCCTCTAGGTTTCTGTTTCCCACATCTATTCATGTGTGTGTGTGTGTGTGTTTGTGTTCTTTTCATTCCCTCCCTCCAAGATTCTTTATTGAACAACGCTTTCTCCAATCCTAAAACTTTCCCTATAGAAATTCCTTCCCTACCTCTCATCACAGAGAATATAGAGAAGCCCAAATAGTGAGACTCAGTCTGACCAAGCCTGTCCTGGGGAGGAGCAGTGCGTGCCCAGACCGGTGCTCTCAGCAGCGAGGCGAGGAGACCTCTTTATTGAGGAGAGTGTCAAGGTTGAGTGAAGAGCAGATGGGAAGAGCTGAGTTTGAGTGGGATGTATAGATGGTAACTTTCTTGGCATTTGGAGAAAGAAGAGTAATATATACTAAACTCCTTATTGTTCTGGAAAAAGCAACCCGTATAAACCAAAAATGGGCCAAGGATGATGGATTTGCATGGATTGGCTGTACGTGGGAGTATCCATCTTCTCCTATGATTCTTGAAATGCTTAAGTTGTAAAGTGCTTAACCAAACCTTTTCACAAAGGACTGGTGGGATGAGAATCAATGAAGAAATCATCTATCCAGCAGTCACAAAGGTATCTTATGACACTTTTGCAATAACAAAGATGCAGCCTTATAGTTTATTTGTCTCCAGCACATTTCAGTATGTGATACTCGCTGCAGGGGTGGACTTTTACCAGCTATAAAGCAAATTCAACTCCAGAGTTGGCCCTACTGGAAAGTAACCAGGTAAGTCCTGAAGACAGTGGAAATGTTAAGTGCACGCAGAGCAGTAAACCTTATCTTGTAACACCTCATAGATATCCTGGATCTTTTCCTATAAGTTTTCATCCCTCCCAATTGATGACACTTTGGGTTCAATTTAAAAAAAAAAAAAAGAAAAGAAAAGAACTTAGGCTGTCAAAATATGGATTCTACAATTTCATAGTGTAATTTATCTTTATAAATTGTTTGCTTTGGCCAGAAATGATACAACAAACTTCTGATCCTCTTTTATATGTCACATCAAAGCATGCCTGTGCATCGTTTTAGGGGCTTGGATTTCTAGACATCTGGGGAGGCCAGGATTTAACCAAAATTACTTAGACTAAATTGTGCCAAAGGCTTAGTATGTGCCCATTATGAAACATCTGAGTGCCACAGAAGTATGATTTGTTCCTGTCATCCCTAATGCTGTTTCTGGGAAAAGGACAATAAAAATAAAAGCTAACATTTACCGACAAGCTTACTGTGTGTCAAGCACTGTATTAAGCCCTTACACAGATTATCTTACTCAATTTCCACCATAAAGCAAGATATTGATATATTATTATTTGCCAGAGAAAGCTGTGATGTACAGTTTAAATATTTTGTTTAATATGATGCATTGGGGGACCCCTGGGTGGCTCAGCAGTTGAGCATCTGCCTTTGGCTCAGGGTATGATCCCAGGGTCTGGAGATCGAGTCCCACATCAGGTTCCCTGCAAGGAGCCTGCTTCTCTCTCTGCCTATGTCCCTGCCTCCTCTCTCTCTGTGTGTGTATTTCTCATGAATAAATAAATAAAACCTTAAAAAAATATATGATGCCCTGGAAAGTGGTGGTGCCAGGATCTGAAGCCAGGTAGCCTTGCTCAAGAGCTGACAGTCCTAACCACTAGCGTGTTACCCTGGAAGTAAGGACGGAGAGTATCTATCAGTGCAAAGGCTAACTCCCCAAGAGACCTATTTATTTTGCAGTTCAGAAAAGGCTTTTTAAGCGTGACTAAGCCAAAATAAACCAAAAATTCACCACTGGTTGTCCAATGAAGGTTCAACTAACCTGTAACAAGAGTTTGTGGAGGTAAAAACGCAGCACACAAGATATCATCACGGTGCTGTATTTCCCCTTTCCATTTTTCAGGCTGGATGAAGAATTGATTGAAGTTTTGTAGTCGAAACACAGTAATAGCCCTAGAAAAAGGAAATAGGATTTAGCTGTGGATCCAAACGTGATATAGATCTTGCGTGGTCAGCATCCACTTGTCATCCATAATCCCGAACCTCCCACATTAATTTTTTTTTATTATTACCTCTTTGAATGCTCTGGTACATTATGAATATTTAATATTAGAAAGTTAATTATCCTTTCACAGCCATTAACAGCAAACATATATGCATTTATCAGATTAATTATCCATTACCAAGACTCTAAAGCAAAGATTGCCCATATAGGTACCATAGAACCACGAAGAGTTTTTTGATAGTAACAATAAAAAAGGAGATGAGTCTGTGGAGAAATAATACTCAGTAGTTTAAACAAAATTAGTAAAGTTTCTTTTCATTAGAGATTCCAGAACAGTTCACATGTTAACATTTCCCGTGGCGTTTTCCAGACTTACCTGATCACAGAGTCCTACATCACATAGCATCTTGAAGAGCTATCATTTTGTGAAAGTCTTGGAAAATGCCACTCCAAAGGAATAAAACTCTGGACAGATACATTTTGAACAGAAATAATAGTTTTAAAAAGGCCAGTATCTTGGGGCACTTCTGTGAATTTGACAGGCCAGGATGGGCAGAAAATGTAATGCCTGGTGCCTGGTAGGGAAGGGAGAAGCATGAACATTAAATTGGGGGGCATCAGTACCACCTTGTTTTCACTTGATGATTTCAGTTCTGACTACCAGACTATACGAAGTCTCTCTTTCCTTCCAGAGGCATATACATCTCAAATGAGCATTTGTAACCACAGGCTTGGGGTCTTCATGCTCACTCTCTCTTCACCTACCCGAAATTTTGCTTCTATTCCCACCACTCCAAAGGTCTCCAAATTGCTCTGTCACTGTAAGACCTCACTCTCTGAAGGATGTGGCTTTCTCCTCCTGAAAATTCTCTCCTTTCTAGTACATCCTGCTTCTCTTCCTGCCTCCCTGATCTTTCATTCCTTATTCTCTATTTTCTTCTCCCTTTTTTCTCCCCTTCTTTCATTATAGACCTTCTTATAGTCATTCCCCGATTCCCCTCTCTCTGCTCAAGTGGGCTCATTCAGGGATTCTGTACACCACCACAAGTTCCAATCTTACTTCTATAAAAATGGCTCTTAAATATATCTACATTCATAACCTTTCCCAGTGTTGAGGAGTTCCCACTTGCCAGGTGACAATTCCATATAATATCCATATATCAACAAATTCAACGTTTTCATCTTCCCTCCACACCAGGTCCTAAATTGGTCCTGGTGTCCAAATTCCCTGTTTGTATCAAGAGACCAGCATTCCAGCTTCCTGTGTGTTTCTCTTGTCACATCAAATCCTTAGACTCCATCTCTGTGATATGTTTCCATATCCCTTCCTTTCTTTTTAAACAGCCAGTGTAAGCTTCCTAGTTAGTTCAGTGTTTTCAGAAGTTTGAGTGAGGGTCATGTTTGAACTGGACCATGATAGATGAGTAGGATTTAGAAGAGGAAGGCATTCTAGGCAGAGGGAATACCCAGGTCAAATATGAGGCTAATGCCTCATTAAAAAACATTTCAGGAACGCCTGGGTGCCTCAGCAGTTGAGCATCTGCCTTTGGACCAGGGCATGATCCTGGAGCCCCGGGATGGAGTCCCGCATTGGGCTCCCTGCAGGGAGCCTGCTTCTCCCTCTGCCTGTGTCTCTGCCTCTCTCTGTGTGTCTCTCATGAATAAATAAATAAAATCTTAAAAAAAAAAACATTTCATAGTTTTCAATCCTCTACATGGCAAATTTTAATGTGTGGGCATGTTATTCGAGATCCAATATTATTGGGGTCCAATCTACTTTTTTAGAAATAGTTCTATTGTTCTACCCTTGATATTCAAAGCATAATATGAATGCTCAGCTAAATATTTGATGAAGCCACAGGAAGCCATAGGGTACATACGGTTCACCTTTTCTTTTCTTTCTTTTCTTTTTTTTTTTTGTACTTGACAGGTGAACTAATTTTGTTCTCACAGAATTGGTCATTATATTTACATTCTGAATGAGAAGTCTGATCCTCTTAACAGATGACACAGTGACTCAGGATATCAGATGGGAGGTGCGGAATGGAACTAGTAAACTCCTTCAATGTCAAAAGAATAATATATATATATATATATATATATATATATATATATATATATATATATATAATGGAATATTACTCAGTCATAAAAAAGAATGAAATCTTGTCATTTACAACAACATGGATGGATCTGAAGGGTATAATGCTAAGTGAAATAAGTCAGTCAGAGAAAAATAAATGCCATATGATTTCACTCATATGAGGAAGTTAAGAAGCAAAATAAACGAATAATGAAAAAAGACACAAATCCCAAATAGGCTCTTAAACATAGAGAACAAACCAGTGGTTGCTAAAAGGGAGATGGGTGGAGGGATGGGAAAAATAGGTAAAAGGGATTATGAGTATATTTATCGTGATGAGCACTGAGTAATATTTAATATACTTGAATAAATAAAATTTGGGGTGGGGAGCACTATTACTTACTTGGAGTTTTCCATCAGAATAAAATTTGATTTAAATTTAAGATTAAAAAATAATTTTAAAAAAATAATTAATTAATTAAAAAAATAAAATTTAAAAGACTCTCCCTCAAGTCTCCCATCCCTCACCCTATACATTTGGTTTATATTTACTTGTCTATTTATTTACTGTCTTCTCTGCCAAAAATAAGCTCTAGGAGAGCAATAACTTTGTTTATTTCCTTTCTATATTAGCAGTGCTTGGAATAGTACCTGCACATAATAGGCATTTAATAAATATTTGTGGAATTGTATGAATTATTCTTTCTTTTAAAAATCAATAATTGAATACTAATATTCTTTAGATAACATTAATATGAGGCTTAGCAAGATAAGATACTATAAATAAAGTACCTTGCAGTTCTGAAGTTGCCATGAATCTCATAAGAGCTTTACATATATTTTTTTTATTTTTTTACCAAATCGTAGGTTTGATTGAAGAGATTACCCTTTGGAGATGGAGAGAGTGGGGTGGGAATGAGAGAGAAGTCAATCCCATATAACTTCTATTATCTCTCAGTCAAAATTCAATGTCAAATGTCTTTTTGCCAAGATACTCATACTAACTAGATATATTTAGGTAATATGAGCCAGAGGCACAAAATGCATTTCATGAGATGGTATAAAAACCATCCCTTCTGATATTTGACCTTGTGTGTCAAAATCTTGAGAAACTAATTAGCTGCCACCTTTCCCTTAAAACCTAACCTGAAACTTTCAATTGAAATGACAGTTATCCTTAAAATACCTTAAGAATCCACACTGCATTTCTCACTTGGTCCATTTCAAAGATAGCTTTTTTTTTAGTTTGTACGTTTGCCAAGAGTTAAATTGAAGTGCAGAATGAGCCAATTTTAAGGCATTTTAGGAGTCTGAGGGATTTGTTCTTTTGACATTGAAGGAGTTTACTAGTTCCATTCCACACCTCCCATCTGAGATCCTGAATCACTGTCATCTGTGAAGATGATCAGATCTCTCGTTCAGAATGTAAATATAATGACCAATTCTGTGAGAACAAAATTAGTTCACCTGTCAAGCACAAAAAAAAAAAAAAAAAAAAAAAAAAAAGCTTAAAAAAAAACAACTTCTTTTAGGATGAAAGCTGGGAAAATAACATTTACCAAAGCTTATCATGTAGTAATTGTCATGGAGAGAACAAAAGAACACAATCAACTATTTGCTCCCAGAGAGCCTAATTGCTTGTGTGCTGTTAGTCCAATTATCATAAGAATCTATCCTTGTTCAGTCCATTGCTTTTTATCCTTAAAAGAGGTATCTCAAAGACAGAGAATGAGTTCAACAGAAATCAGTTCATTTGTATTCTTTTTCCTAAAATTAGAATCAAATTTTGGACACAAAAGCCATCACAGAATTAGGTCTGAGGGTTATTTGTAAATTTCCAACATACCTGTTCCCCTTCTGACTTCCAACATGATTATTCAGAAAATTACACTTTGGAAATGTTCATTCTGGTTCTCATGCTAATAATAGAAACCAGTTGAGTCACGTAGAATTATAGTACCATAGTAAAGCAATTATTAAGAATTTAATATCTTGTAATAGATAAGTTTTATTGTTGAGGAACTTCAAATCCCTAATCTAATTTCACTTAAAAATACTTTTAGAAATCAAGTTATATCAACAGCTATTTACTGAGCACCTACTTTTACGGAGCTTTGTGAAAGATGCAATCAATAAGAGTTTCAGAATTACTTGAACTTATACAAAAGATTCTCTTTTATATATTTGTATAAGTCTAGCTATTTTACAGAGATCAAACCTTCATAAATAGATATTTCTCTTTTAACAGGAAGAAAAGAAATACAGTGGGAGAAACTAAAAGCCTGAGTCTATTTTTTTTTTCTGAGTCTATTTTTATAAAGTATAGAATCATAGAATTTTAGGGAAGGATAAAATTTTAAACTATTATGATTATTTATTTGATTTTTACCAAACCTATACATATTATGTACAGATGCAAAGTTAATTATTCATTTTATCAGTGTAAATAAGACCAGGTATTTAACCAAGCATTACTTAACTGGCTCTATGTCAATTCACAGTTTTGTCTCTAAATATATTTTGCTTAAAATGTTAAGAAACATGTTTTTAGAAGTTCTGATTTCGGGGCTTCTTCTTTTTGGGGGGAGGCTTCTTCTTTTTAATGGATTTAACATATTCTCTAGATATTAATAAATGTTGGTTTTCTAGATAACCAATATGGGCTCTTCAATCCAGGTTTTCCTTAGGACCATTTCACAGTGGCATTTATCATTTAGTCTGCCTCATGTAAATTGACTCCCCAATTAGAATACGATGCCCTTGACAGTAAGAATCATACTTCTTCACATTCAGTCCATCACAGTTCCTAACTCAGGGCTTGCTACCTAGGTGCAGTTTAAAAATATTTGTGGGAAGAAAAAGGGAAAAATAATAGTAAGCTAAAACTTTGATATGTTAATTTGATAAAAACAGGTTTTAAAAAAACTTTATTTAAATTCAATTTAGTTAACATAGAGTATATTATTAGTTTCAGGAGTAGAATTTGATGATTCATCACTTGCCTGTAACATCCAGTGCTCGTTCATAAAACATAGTCCTTATGTATTTCTTCAAACACACAAAACTGATTGACCAGCTTTGATTGACATAACCAACCTATTCAAACAGATTACTTGTTTAAAAGAATATAGTTGCTCTCCCATGACTTAATGACTCTATTTGTAACTCAGAAATGTTGGAAGGAGCATGAGCTTTGCCATGGAATTTCAATTTGGCTGCCCACTAGCTTTATAATGTCAATAAGCCTATCCATTTTCTCAAAATGCATCTTCTCCCTTGTGAAAGAAGACTGGTAATATTTAAGATTCCTGGTTTATTGTGAAGAGAGAATAGATTTGAATAACTATCCTGCTTGCTTCTTACTCTTAGTGTGACCATGAGTGATTAATCTCTCTAATTCTCAGATTCCCTATTTAATGAACATTGATTAAGGCATCCAACAAATATCATTGAGCATCTACTAAGAATGAGACACTATACACACACACACACACACACACACACACTTACACTTACTTGTTAAATGTTATAATCTAGTGTTAAATAAAATACAGGAAGCTAGATGGCGATTTCTAGAGAAGGGAAGAAAATAAAGGCAAAGGGGTATGAAACAGTATGGTTTACATGGGAATGCTCTGACAGCAGGTTCCTACATTTAAGCTTGGAAAGTACACAAGTGGGTACCGGCTGGCTCAGTCAGAAGAGCATGCGACTCTAGATTGTGGGGTTGTGGATTTGAGCCCCACACTGGGTGAAGAGATTATTAGAATGTACCCAAGAATGGGTGAGAATGATACTAAGAATAGGACCAGGCCAGAGAGAGCTTCAAATTATTTTGTAGACACCCTGAAAGGTGTTAAACAAAGGAAGTGACATAGATACAATGCATTCTAGAAAGAAATTATTATAGCAAAAATGTGCAGAATCTATTCAAGAAGTAAAAAGGAGACATTGCCAGAGAAAAGGATAAATTAGAAGGCTGTGACATTGATCCAGGTAGAAATGATGCCCTAAATGATATAGTTGTAGTAGTAATAAGAATAGGTTTGAGAAATATTTAGCATATAAAATAGGTAACACTAATTGGTTGTGAAGTTGAGTGAGAACGAAGAACCAAGGCGGATATTCAGGTCTCTGGCTGCTAACCCAAGCTCTGAAGCTAAGAGGGAAAAAGTGGGTTTTGAGGAGGGAACAAATAATAAATTCAGCTTAGAATATGTTGAATTTGAGATTGCAGGCAGACGTGTCCAGAAAGCAAATGGATAAGTGAGCTTAGAGAGATAAGGGCTGATGATAAAGCTTGAGATATCTACAAAATATTGCCTACCTTTCAAATGAAGCTAAGGATTAAGTTAGATAATGTATGCAAAGGGTCTAATGCTACAAATCACAATAAATAAAATAAATCAGATGCATATTTAGGTACTTCACTCAATAAATGTAATATCTATCTTATCCTGGGCAAAATTACCAAACCAATCTCTTTATTTAGATAGAGCCTGAAGTTCAAGCTACGGCTTAACTCATACAGCCTCCCTCTAGATTTTAAAAAAAGCCCAATAAGCTGTCAATCTCTCAGTTATTTTTTCTTTAATCACTAAACTCTTGAGAATTTGGCTTAATGGACCATCCTTCTCCAACTATAACCAAACAGTGGACCTGTCCATTTTCTACTCTGTTGAATGCCTCCTAATGTAAAGGACCTTACAAAATTCTGATAAAATCTGTCCTAACATAAGACCTTTGACTTAGGAAATATAATTTTACTAAAGATTTTATTTACTTATTTGAGAAAGAGAGAGAAAGCCCAAGTGGGGGAGGGGCAGCGGAAGAGGCACAAGAAGACTCCCCGCTGAGTTCAGAGCCTGCTGCTGCCCTGGGCCTCCATCCCAGGACTCTGCTATCATGATCCTCATGAGCCAAAGTTAGAGACATCCAGCTGAGCCACTCACACACCCCGAAAATATAATTTTTAAATCTACCAATATAAAAGTGAAACAATACAATTGATAATGCACTCCTTCAACATTCCATTCCAACTAAGGGATCCAATTCCTGACAACCTTGTGGAAGATAGAAAAGATATGGAAGGATGGAAGGAGTGGCAACTGTCCCCTCTTTCATTTCAGTCTTCCCAAATCTCCCTCTCCAAGATCACTGAAAGTCACCACCCATCGAGAGAGAGCAAAACATCAGGTGTTCCCTTCCTCCCTTCCTTTTAGTCCCTCCCTCCCTTCCTTCTGCTCTATGACTAACGTGGTGCTTGAACTCAGGACCCAGAGGTCAAGTTGCATGCTCTATGGACTGAGCCCGCCAGGCACGCCAGGTCCTTTAAACCACTTCTAAAGGACTCTACTCATTTAATCTTTTAAAATTGACTTGCCTAAGCCAATCAAAAAAAAAGCCTTACCTTTGATGGTAATTTCTAACTATGGATATCTTAAAAATATAATTAAGAGAATAGTATCTCCAAAGTTTTGACATATGCTGATAAATTCTTAAAATTCTTTTTCGTTACGTTCAAAACTTAAGTTGGATCAGCCATATACTTCACCTCTACCACGCCATAATATTTGAGAATTAAACTGATTTATTGCCACAGCCCAATTATAGAAATAATTAGGCCACTGTCTCTGGAGATTGAAGTCCTTAATGGATCATGACTCTTCTCAGGATGTGAAGAAGCCTTGTCTTTCAAAGGTGAGGATTATTGAATTAGTTCTTAATATCAAGTAGAATAATCCAGATTCTACTTTCTTTCCTTATAGTTAAACTATCCCTGAAAACTAAGCTGTATTTGGCACTATGTTTTCTAGTCTGCATATACGCATTCGCATTAGAAGAAAAAACCTTTCATGTGACTGATAAAAGTCCCCAAATATATACCACTAATTTTCTAGGTATAAAACTTGATTTGAATCCTAGCTTCAAATCATTAAGATCAAAATTCCACAGTGAATAATGTTGGGCAAATTACCTATTAGAGCCACACTTTGTGAACTGTTGAAATTATGGACAATATACTTTCTGAAAATACCACACTTTAATTTTCCTAGTGTTTATACAGTGCCATAGAAGAGGTCCTGTTTATGATCCCTTGGTTGTCTCAGAAGAAAAAGAAAGAGAAGTAATTTTCCTTATAATGAAATGAAAGAATTACTCCTCGAGAACAGTAAACAGGCCGTGAAAGGCCCCTGTCTGCACTGATAGGAAGGAAGTGCTAATACAGAAGTCCATGGCCTATATCCCTCTTTGCTGCAATATAAAATAAGTAACAAAAGAAGAAGAAATATGTTTCCTTCAGACTTGAAAGAATATAATTTACACATTAGGAATTTATTGACTACAAAGTCTAGGAAACTTTTAGAGTCAATACTCAGAAAGTGGAACTATGACCCCGTCTGGAATGGTTAAAGAAAAAGATTCCAAAAGCCAGAAGAAAGCCTTATAAACACCTCTCAAAGCTGCTTGAGCTACGTGATCTTACCATGTTTTAGTCACGAAGCTTTCAGTCAGTCCCACCTCGCTCACCAGCAAGTTAATGACTCCGAATCAGTCAAGATTTCTATGTTCTTTTCTCTTTCAGATTCTGATTCAAATAACATTCTCAAAAAAAAACAAAAAAAAACAAAAACAAAAAACAAAAAACAAAAAAAAACAAAAAACAAATAACATTCTCCTTTTTGCCTCCCTACAGTTTTGCATGAAGCACGCCGTACCTCTCCCAACCCATAACCAGTATGGTCTTCTGGAGAACCAGGATCTGTGAAATCTCCACAGCTCCCTCTTGCCCAACATTTAGTGTGTGGTGACAGTAACCACTGAAGTCCCATACCTGTAAGAGAAAAAATTGAGACAAGAATAGGAAATGTCTTCTTCAGTGGGTAAAACAACACAGAGTCACAGGATTATTTTAAACCTCTGTGTTTATATTCTGGATTAGGGCTGATTCACTTAAGGTATGTCATAATTAAAGAAAATTCTCTCACCATTTAAATATACCTGTTATTTTTATTACTCTACTTATAACCCTATCCATCTATTCTAATAATAGCTGATTCAAAGGTTTTAAGTTAGTGTGTATTTTTAAGGAGAAGACTGTAAAATCATGTAGAGGCACATTTTGGAGTCTGTTGAAATTCTGGCTCTTTCTCTAAGTGTATCTATCTAAATTTCAGTTTCCTCATTTATGACACAGGAAACTTACTCCTCTGGAATATTTGGAGGATTAAACATCTAATATAGAGCCTGAAACACAGTCTTTATGGATAGATTTCCCATTTTCTCCCAGTAAAATGTCCATTTGATAGTGGATGCCAGACCCAGGCCTACAGAGGCACAAGCACTTTTGAGTTTACTTCCTCAAGCAGGTGGTGAGGACCCAGGCCCAATGAGTGAACTTTACAACAGAACATCATTACATCACTAGCAGTTAAAGCTAAGCTCTGTCATGAAACACTGTTGTTTTATCATTTACAGAGAATAAGTTTAATTAAAATAAATTAAGCAATTAAATTGCATATACCCTTTGACTAGACTCCCTTTGATTTTCAACTTCTGGAAAATCATTGCACAGAGGCACTTATGTGTGTGAAATGGAATTATTTTGAATATTTTGATATTCTTAAAGCATTTGTCTATAAAAGCTAAATTCTTGAATCAATCAGGTTGCTCATTAATAAGGGACTAAACAATCAGACTATGGAATATCCATACAGTAGCATATAATGTAGCCATTAAGAAGAATATGTCATTTCTAGATTTCTAAGCTCTGCCAAAACTGAACCAGCTATGGAGCCTTTAGCAATTTGCTTTATTTATCTCCTTGGGCTTTAGTTTCGTCCTCTGTAAAACTGGCATAATAATAGTACCAAGGATACAGATACATATATATATGGGAGGATGTGGGGGGTGCATTTGCATGTGAGTGGGGGTGTGTGTAAAGTGCTTAGGACAGTACCTGGTTCTTAGTAAACATGCAATAAAAGTTAGCTAACAATATTATATGCATTCATATGAATCAATGTCCAAGATAGAAAAATGTAAAATGCCAAACAACATATTATATTGGGCTGTCGTTAAGAAACAAATGCTGCCCTTTGGCTGGAAGGATACTCGAGAAACCAGTAACAGCAGTAGCTACAAGGGAGGAGCTGTGAACAGAGGTGAGAAAGAAACTTTCTTCTCACTGTGTAACTCTTTGATATTTCAAATTTTATTGTATGATTACATTAATTATTCAAAACATTAATTAATTAAAAATCAGGTACTTCAAAACCATGATAAATAGGGCAGTACTTTTAAATCCCGGATGACATGGGTATTGGTTTTGGGTTCTAAATTATAAATGAGATTGGAAAATGTCATTCATTCGTGTCTTTCCATGGAACATGTCCAGAGCAGTTCAACCTTGATTTATGCATCTTACATAGAGGTTGCCAGATTTCAGAATTCCATTGTGCTATTATGATAAAGACAAATATACCTTCAAAAGCTGTGATTATTCTACTAAATTCACATTAACTTCTAAGATTCAAGGCTTGAGCTGAGATGTTAGAGGGCGCACATGCTCATCACCTATGTCATTTCATTTTCCTCTAAACATGGCTTTCACCAAACCCACCTAAAATAATACCCACAAATAGGTATTGTGAAGATCTGACTGTCCCCAGGTCCTATTAAGTCCCTTAGCTGGGACTATCTGCAAGCTTTTAGCAACCGTCTGCAAGTCTTCCCTACTCTGGACCCTATAACCGGGTAACATGACAAGAAAGTGTTAAAAGGAACCGAGTCTACTTGTTTTATTTCTCAGTTCAGTCTTTTACCCTAAGACTAGTAAGTGGGATACTCACTTGCTCCTCTTGCCTAAGCCTGTCTAAAATTCCAGTCCCAGTTATTCTGGTTTTATTCCACCTTGACTATTGGGGTTGGACTTGTCCCATTAGCTTCACACATCTTACCAGTTCTCCTGAAAACTAGATTACTTAAACCCACGCTCCTAGTCCTTGCCTCAAGCCATTAACCTTCCCAAAGGCCCAGTTCTGTTGACCTCCAGAGATTCCCATTGCAACCCCCCATAGCACTTCCTTGACACTGACTGACAGTTGCCATTCTGGAATCCCCCTGAATTCCTGGCTCCAACTTCCATCATGTTCTACCCACATATCCAGATGATTACCCTCCCTCGCAGCCTACTTGCATGCATCATACACCTCACCATGGAAGGCACACCTAATTAACACCCTCTGATTCTAGTTATGACAGAAGTTTGAGAACCATTCAAAGCTTATTCTGGGAAACTGCCTTCTGTTGCCTCCGAGTGTCACAAGCCATCTCCAATCAAAAACTGTCATTAGTGTCAGAGCTGAGGGGAGCAGAGAGGATTCACTGGTAGACATGACTTCAGAGAACAAATATCTAAGCCTTTCATGAAAATGTTGTTTTTGCAAAGTATAATAGCACCTTTCTCCCAGAAGAAATTAGTAATAGTCACAAAATAAGAGAAATGGAAGTATTAAATACTGTTAGTTTATGATAATAAATAATATGATTGTTCTTCCTACTATCCTTCTTTACTGTCTCACTTCCCCTCACATAAACGTGCAAGTTATAACATGGGTTGATTTTAAAATATTCATTTGCCCCCAAATTTACATCGATGCCATTTTAAAAAGTTTACTTGGTTGCCCTGATTTCTCATTTTATAAACTGAGAAGAAAACTAGAGGCATTAGCTGAAGCATAGGAAAATTATTTGGACATTTTATTCCCCAAAGTAGTCCTCTATCCAGAACACTGGAAAAGGCTTTCTGAGATAAGTAAGCCAAGTTGCATTTTTAGTCTAAATAATTTATTCAGAAAGATCATTTATTCATTTTCCACAGAGGCTTTTTTTTTCCTAACAGCTTTGTTATTAGATGGTGCAGGTTATTTAACTCTTCTTGCCCCATCTTTCCTCTTGCATGGCCAAAAAGGCAAACGCAAATAGAGCTATAGCTACGTCTCCTCACATAGTATTTTACCCTCCTTGTATGTGGATAGAAGAGCATCACTGTGTTCTCACCTTTACCGTCCCATCTGTGCTGCCAGTCAAAAGCCGTGTCTCATTTGCATCAAGGGCCATCGTGCTGATTTCTGCATTGCCATGGCAACCAGTAAACTGTTTGATTTTCTGCCCAGTGTCTATCATCCAGAAGGAAACAGTAGACCCCACATCAGAGCTGACTACCTAAGAGAAAATAACATTATAAAGAAATGAAATATAGTCCCAGAGAACACCATTTTTATTTCAATAAAAATATCTAACCCATGGATTTCCACTACTGAGACTTCCCGCACCCCCACCTCACAATAGTTAGAGACATGTTTGTGATGTATTTTCTTTCTTTTGGTTAAGCTGATAACATTTTGATTCCTAAGCCGGAACAGAGGAAATGAAGTCATGGTTCTCTTTACCAGCAAAGATAGGAATCTACTTCCCTTACCCACTGTTCAGCTGACTGTCTAGAGGCCATACTGGAACCAAATCCTACTGAAATAAACTTAAAAATCTTCTGTGTTTAGATGAGAAAGCTGATTTTATTAGTCATGGTGCTCTGACACCATTCACTATAGGAGAAGAAGTATTTGACTGCATATCACCCTCCATTTACCATTCAGAAAAGAAACCACTACCAGACATTATGGGGGGGTAGTGAATTTTAACAAACCGCTAGAGCTGCCGCTTTCAATGCTATTAGTCCCTTTTCTCCCTTTCTCAAGGTGCTGTATATATTTTTACAACTGAACACAATTATTGATAGGCCACTAAAAACAAAGAACACAGGAAGGTTAAATATAAATCTGCATATACACTCCAAGAGGAAGGCAACAGAACAAAGGCCAGAAGCGATAGGATTATATATAGTAGCCCGACTGTGAGAAATTTTATGGTGGCAAGTAAACTGCTAATTTCAGCTCTAGGTATTTAGTCATCCTTTAAGAAAGTAAAATCACCCCCAACCGTATGACTTTGGGACCCAAAAGAATGAAAAAGCAAGCAAACAAAAAAATAAAACACTGAATACACAAATAAGTAGATAGGAAGTTGCCTGAAGCAACATCTAGACTTTGAGAAAACTTAAATCATGTCTTTATCTGCACAGGTACTGATTACCATTGTATAAAGGTAAATTTATCAATGATATGCTACTTTGAGCATTGCATTTTTATAATTAAATAGGTTCAAGTTGATTGAATGTATATTCAGAAGGCCTGGATGGCTGGCCATCATGTGTGCATGCGTTCATTCGTTTTTTTGGGCATGCACTGAACATCCACTCTGTGGCCAGCTCCATGACAGTAGCAGGGCTTCACTAATGAATCCCTGCTCTGAAGGAATCTATAGTCTAGGCTTGAATATTAAAATCACCTGGGAAACTTTAGAAACCATGACTGTACACCAGATCAGAGACTCTGATTTAATTGAAGGAAGAAGGAGCATTTTTTTAATGAGCTTCCCAGGTTATGTAAGTCCACAGCCTGGGTTGAGAGCTATTGGTCTGGATAGAGAAACAGACAAGAAACAGATAAATCCCAAACAATACTACAAGTTTAGAGGGCTCACCCCTGGTTGCAGTAGGGGCACAGGGGGGAAAATCCCAAATCTACTCCTGGGATGGGGGATGGGGAATAAAAGGTGAGGAGGGTCAATCTACAATTGAAGAAAAGAATATGAATGTATTGGATGTCAAGCCCTTTACACTCACTATCTCACTTGATCTTTATTAAAACTCTGTAAAATAAATAACGTTATCACCCTCATTCTACCAGTGATGAAATTGAGATTCTAATCAGCTAAGTACTGTTCCCAAGCTTATATAATGAGGCTTGAATCATGGGCTGTCTATGGCAGACACATCATAAGGCCTTCTGTATTCCAGCTTGGCATCCCAGATAATTAAGAGTGTGCTTAGAAGAGAGAACTTGGAGAATATTCTAAGCATGAGAAGCAATATGAAGTGTAATGCAGCCAGAGTGCAGATGATGAGATAAATAAACAGTGCAATGGCAGGTGAGGCAGCAGGTTGGTGACAGATATTGAAATCCCTAAAGAGCAATGCTAGAGATCTTAACTATTGAGAACAAACTGATGGCTACCAGAGGGGAGGTGGATGGGGGGATGGGTGAAGTAGGTGATGGGGATTATGGAGGGCACTTGCTGTGATGAGCACCGGGTGCGAATGCAAGTGCTGAAGCACGGTACTGGACACCTGAAGCTAATACCACACTGTATGTTAACTAACTGGAATTAAAATATTAAAAAAGAGCAATGTCAGAGAATAATGAGTCATGTGTGTAAAGTTCTTACTGGGATAGGGGCCTTAGCTCTCATTGGATTATCAGTGGAGTGTATGACTCAAAGTTAGCAGCAATCATTGTACTTGAGGAGGAGGAGAGCAACACGGTATTTTTTCTTGTTGTTGTTAGTTGGTTTGTGAAGATACTCCTGGCAGTGGTGTAGAGAACAAACTGGGGCTGCAGAAAGACCATGTGGGGGCTGCTGTATTAGGTCCAGGTAAGAGATGTTCACCCGAAACAGCAGTTCAGAGGTTAAAAGGAGAGGAGAGACTGGAAAATAAAAGGATCACCATTGAGCAAAGAACTGATTGTGAGCACATGATGTCTTGTATCCTTTTTTTTCCCTGAAATTACAACTCGGAATCAAACAACTTTTTAAATGATGTAAAACTGTATGTATGTTACACATGGTCTCTCACAAAATCAAAAGTAGCTTAAATATTTAATTACCATTGTTCAACGATAGTATAATTTCTAGGACAAAATTGCCCAAACCTGAAATAATGTGACATATCTCTTCAATTATCACTCCAGGTAACTGCCTGGTTTCTATTTGCTATTTGCCTTTTTTTTTTTTTTTAGATTTTATTTATTTATTCATGAGAGACACAGAGAGAGCGCCAGAGAAATAGGCAGAGGAAGAAGCAGGGAGCCTGATGTGAGACTCGACCCCACGACCCTAGGATCACTCCCTGAGCTGAAGGGAGACACTCAACCACTGAGCCACCCAGGCGTCCCTCTTTTTGCTTTGATTTGTGCAACATGCCTAGTGGTTAAGAGCCCTGAGTCTGAGACTAGGATGCCTGAGTTTGAAGGTCAGTTGTCTGACCTTGGGCTCAGTGCCTAACACCTCTAAGCTTCAGTTCCCTCCCCTACAGACCAGAAAGAATCACAGTAACCATCTCAAACCATTTCTGAGAAGTTTAAATAAGCTAATATTTGTAAAGCACAGTGAATGGTATGCAATAAATGAGCCATAAAAGTTAACTAGTGTTACTATCCTATTTAAGCTTTATTTTTCTATTTTGGGTGATACCACTTTTCATATCCAAACCAATATAAGGAAAATATTTAATATCTTGCTTTCTTTCAACCATGACAGTGAATTTAGACAATTACAGCTTTAGAAAGCAGATTGTAGATGTACACTGAAATCTCAAATTATATCATACTGGTGAATTTCTCATATAATTACTTAGGAATCTGAATTGTATTCATTAAAAACAAAACCGTGGAAACATAATTTTCCAAGCAAGAGTGAAAATGTTGACAGTATTTTTTTAAAGAAAAAGTTAAAGGTTGTGAAGACTTTACCTATTTCTATTCAAAATGTATTTATTGAGCACTTGCATGTTAGGCATTTCAGTACAAAAAGATGAACATTCTCTGATAAAAAAAAAAAAAGGGAGGGGGGCAAAGTACAATGAGACCATGTTCAAGGAAAAGACTTATTTGCTTCCTGAGACTGACATCGCCCACATTACAAAGCATCTAATCATCGACTGCCCTACTTTTATCTGCTGTAGACATTCAATCAGGAGTTAGTAACTCCCACATTTTGCTGCTTTGCAGCAAAACTCTTCCTCCTTTGACCACCTGGCTGAGCCCTAACATACTATTCATCGGCTTTTAGCACCTTTCTCTGCTCATTTCATAATTGCTCATGAAACCTGAATCAATAATGACAACAGTGGATAGCCAGTCAGATCTCATTTTATGGCAATCTGCCGTAAGGTGGAGTCTCCAGGAAAACAATGTGTTGAAAACCGAGGGCTGACCATGTCTCAGACATACCACCAGCATTAACCAGACTCTTCTGTCACTATGACAATATCAAGAATACAAGAATAGCAAGGCAGGTGGAAAGACTTGCAAAGTTTGGTGAGAGAGGAATGCATTTAACATCACTTGGCAGGTGAAGGAAATGGCTTGACTATAGGACGGTGGGGACTTTATTTTTAGCAAGCTGTGATTTTCTCAGGAATGGAGCTCAGGGATAAGTATTGGTATCATATTTACATGCCAGATTTTGAGGAGACCAAATCTCTTCAAGTTTTCAGTTCATTTCTGGCTGCTTCTCACCAGGCAAGACCTCAGCCCATGAGGACGGTGCCCCGACAGTCTGCAGAGCAGAAATGACACTCCCCTAATAACTTCCCTCTAGTGCAAGCGGCCCTGAGGAGCTAAATGTTGTTCTCTGCCTTGTTTACCCGAGTTAATAACCATTTAGGAATATGTGGGTCTTCATGTCTCCCTCATCTGAAGCTGTCACAGCCAATGAGACGATTCTAAGAGATGTGAGGCTGTATCCATGTCCCTTAATTGTCTTCTTGTATTCCAACAACAGTAGGCATTTTAGTTGTCTTTACATGCATTCCAAATCCTAGGTCTAAGCAAGAAGGGAAATAAAAATTACAGCAGCCGATGTCGCTGGCTACCAAGGGATGAGGACATTTGATTTAATTGCTGTTTATAGTTCTATTTTTTAGTCAGTGCTGTTTGTGGCCCCATAATATAAAGCAGGTTACCAACTTTATTTCTATTGTACATCAAATCTCTAGAAGTTACATCTTAGTAAGTAGTGAGGTGAGGAGAATGATAATATCTAAGTACTGGTACAGAAAAAGGGCCCAAATATTTTAAGGCAGCAATTCTCCATTTATAAATCTTATTTATTACCTCTTTTAAGTTAATTTGTAGTTTGCTCTTTCAAATTCATTCCTTTTTTTTTTAATTTTTATTTATTCATGATAGGCACACAGTGAGAGAGAGAGAGAGGCAGAGACACAGGCAGAGGGAGAAGCAAGCTCCATGCACCGGGAGCCTGACGTGGGATTCGATCCCGGATCTCCAGGATCGCGCCCTGGGCCAAGAGCAGGTGCCAAACCGCTGCGCCACCCAGGGATCCCTCAAATTCATTCCTTGAGTTTATTGAATACCTAAAATATGCAAGATGTAGGATCTGGGCATTGGGAATTCAGCGGTGAGAAACTCCTGCCCTTATATTTATTTAGCGGGGCTAGAGAGGCACCGAGATGAGAAAATAAGAGGAAAAAAGCTATATAGATATATAAATATATAGGTAGGTATAGTCTAGCGGTGATAAGCATTATGGAGAAAACTATAACTGAGACAGAGGTAGAGATCAGCAGAGTGAATGCAAAGCTGGGGGCTCTGAGAAAGCCTAGGCAAAGGAAACAGCAATGCAAAAGGTCAAATCACCAGGTACCCACAAGAACTAGGGGGCAAAGTCAGAAGAATATCACTTCCCTTTTTTTTGGCTAATATGGATTTTGCTTTTATTCCTGCCTTGTTCCATGTATGTTTCTATACCTTATCTTTTGTCCTTTACAGAAAATCTAAAAGGGAGGTATTGCAATCCCTATTTTATAGATAAGAAAACTCTTGTTTAGAAAAGTTAAAAATCCCTTGCTCAATGCAAAGTTTTGGGGAACTCTGACTCTAAAACCTCACCACTTCCCTCATTCTAAACAAATAACTGAGAAAACAGGACATCAAAGAGTAGTTGAGACTGCATTGGACTCCAGGTTCTGGTCCTGCATGCTTAGAAGTCACCCATCCTACTAATAAGTACAAATCTAAACAAACTAAAAAAAAATTGACAACTCTTATTTTATCAATAATAGAAATGAGGTCGCAGGGTAAATTGCTACCCCCAGAATTGGAGAGATCAACAGACAAATAGAGAAAATTACAATTTACCAGAGCAGGAACTCATGAACTGGAAAGTCCACGGGAAGCAGCGCCAAGAGAGGAAAACTAGAACTACAATTGATGAATTGCTGGAGGCTCAAAGTGGACAAGTCTGAGAGTTAAAAATGCCAAGGGGAGCCAGTCAGGGGGGGCCTCGACAGTATTATCATTTTATCGACCAGGATTTTACTGTAATATTGGAGAAATATCCCCTCCTGCTTCTGGCCAGGGCAGAGAGCAAGAAACTATTTCAAAACACATTAGAGTAATTCTGTTCTTCCTAACAAGGTCTTCCCTCAGGAGAAACTAATGAGGGCCTCACCTGCTGGGGTTTTAACAATGCTTAACTGATCTGAGGAAGGAAAGTACCAAATTCTAGCTGGCTCTAGCTTTCTTATTGGACATAAGTGTGGTGGACAACTGAGAAGCATATGTGAAAAAAAAGGTAATAAAAACTTTTTTTAAAAAGCATATGTGAAGTTCACAGTCCAGAGACACAGGCTCACAGAAGACTATGACCTAATGCTAGTACTCTAGAATGCTTCTCCACCCCCACCACCCTCACTGCCACATTTCTAAAGGCATATTACAGAGTTCTTACTTGGTACCTTATGTCCCACTATCAAGAAGAAATTACAAAACATACTAAAAAACACAGTTTGAAGAAAGATAGCAAGCATCAGACTCAGGCATGGCAGGGATGTTGGAATTATCAGATCAGAAATTTGAAACAACTATGATTAATATGCTAAGGCTCTAATGGGTAAAGATAGCATGTGAGAAGAGATGGGTAATGTAAGCAGAGCAATAGAAATCCTTAGAAAGAACCAAAAAGAGATGCTAGAGTTTATAAATGAAGCATGCATGCCTTTGATGGGCTTAATACTAGACTGAATATGGCTGAGGAAAGAATCTTTGAGCTTGAAAATATATCAGTAAAAACCTCAAAAACTGAAAAGCAAAGAGGACAAAGACTGAGGAAAAAAAAAAACAAAACAGTATCCAAGAACTGTGGGACAACTACAAAAAGTATAACATTCACACAATGAGAATACTAATAGGAGAAGGATAAAAGGAATAGAAGAAATACCTGAAACAATAATTACTGAGAATTTTCCCAAATTAGTAACAGGTACCAAACCACAGATCCAGAAAGCTCACATGACACAAAGAAGGATAAATGCTAAAAATAAGGATATGCAGGCATATCAGAGTCAATGATGACATCTTGAGAGAAGCCAGATAAAAAAGATAACTTACTTCAAAGGAACAAAGGTAAGAATTACATTTGAACATGATAACAACAGATGTTGGTGAGGATGCTGAGAAAGGGGACTTGCACTATTACTAGGAATGCGACCTGGTGTAGCCACTCTGGAAGACAGTAAGGAGTTCCTCAAAAAAGTAAAAATAGAACTACCCCAGGATCCAGCAATTGTACTACTAGGTGTTTATCCAAACGATACAAAAATATAGCTTCAAAGGGGGTACATGCACCCCAATGTTCATAGCAGCATTATCACAATAGCCAAACTATGGAAAGAGCCAAAATGTCCATCACCTGATGAATGAACAAAGAAGATGTGGTATATATAGACAATGGAATATTAGTCAGTCATCAAAAATAATGAAATCTTACCATTTGCAAGAATTGAATGGACCTAGAGTGTATTACACTAAGCAAAATAAGTCGGAGAAAGACAAATACCATATGATTTCATTTGTGGAATTTAAGAAACAAAACAGATGAGGGACGCCTGGGTGGCTCAGCAGTTGAGTATCTGCCTTTGGCTCAGGGCGTGATCCCAGAGTCCCAGGATCAAGCCCCACATCGGGCTGCCTGTGAGGATCCTGCTTCTCCCTCTGCCTATATCTCTGCCTCTCTCTGTGTGTCTCTCATGAATAAATAAATAAAATATCTTTTAAAAAAAGAAACAAAACAGATGAACATGTGGAAAGGAAAAAAAGAGAGAGAGAGGGAAGTAAACCATAAGACTCTTAAGGACAGAACAAACTGAAGGTTGATGGAGGGAAGCGGGTAGGGGATGGGCTAAATAAGTAATTAAGAAAGGTACTTGATATGATGAGCACTGGGTGTGGTATGTAAGTGATGAATTACTAAGTTCTACTTCTGAAACCAATATTACACTATACATTAATTTCCTTGAATTTAAATAAAAATTTTAAAGTAAAAAAAAAAAAGAATTATATTTGACTTCTCCTTAGAAAACATATAGTCAAGAAGGGAGTAGAATTAAATATTTAAAGTGTTAAGAGAAAAAAACCCACCAGCCTAGAATTCTGTACCCTGTGAAAGCAACTTTAAAAATCAAGTAGAAATAGACTTTCTCAGACAAACGAAAATTAAGGGAATTTGTTGCTAGTAGACCTCAAAATATGTTAAAAAGAAGTTCTCTAGTAAGAAAAAAAATAATTTAAGTCAGGAAACTGGATTTACATGAAAAAGGAAGGACATAATGGAAAGAATTTTTCCTGTTTTTCTTATTCTTACTTGATCTAACATCAAAACAATAATTCCAACAATGTATTCAATTATGTATGCTTATGCATACATATATGATTATATACAGATATATGCTTATATATAAGGGAAATGAATGACAGCAATGATACAGGCAAAAAGAGGGAGGAATTAGATTATTTTGTTATTGTAAGGTAATAAAATGACCTGTGAATTAATATAGTGTTATTTGAAAGTGGACTTGGATTCATTATAAATGTATATTGAAAACTCTAGGGCAACCATTTAAAAAACGTTAAAAACAAAATATAAGTCATATGCTAAGAAGTGAGAGGAAATAGAATCATTTCAAATGCTCAATTAAAACCACAAAAGGCAGAAAAACAGTAGAAGATAAAACAGGAACAAAGAACAAGGGCAACCAGTAGAAAACAGTCACAAATAAGAAATCTATTAATCCAACTATATCAATTGAATGTCAATGTGCTCAATGAACAAATCAAGCCAGATTGTCAGATTGGATCAAAAACCAAGACCTGACTATATGTTGTATAAAAGAAACCCAATTTAAATATAAAACACAGATTTAAAGTAAAATGGAGAAAGATACATTACTAACATGAATCAAAAGGGAGCAGTGGTAGCTATATTGATTCCAGACAAAGCAGACTTTAGAGCAAGAAAGTTATTAGGAATGAAAAGGGGCATACAGATAAAGAGTCAAGTCTCCAAGAAAACAACAATTCTTAATATGTATGACTCTAACAACTGCATCAAACTACATGAGGCAAACTGGTAGAAATGCAAAGATTAATCCACCTTTATAGTAGAAGATTTCAGTACTCTTCTATCAAAAAGGGACAGGACCATCAGGCAGAAAATCAGTAATGATATAGCTGAACTCAAAACATTATCATCAATCAAGTGGATATAAATGTAAAATAAACTACCTCATATAAAAACACCAAAATGTACATTTTTCTCAAGCTTGTATAGAATAGCCACCAAAATAAACCATATTTGGGGGCATAAAACACACTTTAACAAATTTCAAAGAATAAAAATCATACAATGTCTGGTCTTAGACTACAATGAAATTAAACTAGAAATCAATAACAGAAAGATAACTGGAAAAATCCCAAAATACTTGGAGATTTTATTTTTTTAATTTTAATTTTTATTTATGATAGTCACAGAGAGAGAGAGAGAGAGAGAGAGGCAGAGACACAGGCAGAGGGAGAAGCAGGCTCCATGCACCGGGAGCCCGACGTGGGATTCGATCCCGGGTCTCCAGGATCGCGCCCTGGGCCAAAGGCAGGGGCCAAACCGCTGCGCGACCCAGGGATCCCTACTTGGAGATTTTAAACAGCATATTTCTAAATAACACTTAGGTTAAAGAAAAACTCTCAAGAGAAATTTTAAAATATTTTTAATTAAATTAAAATGTAGGTGTGTCTGGGTGGTTCAGTTGGTTAAGCATCTGCCTTTGGCTCAGGTCATGATCTCAGGGTCCTGGAATTGAGCCCTGGGTCAGGCTCCCTGCTCAGTGGGAAGTCTGCTTCTGCCTCTCCTTCTGCCCCTCCCCTCACTCACACTCTTTCTCTAAAAATAAATAAAATCTTTTAAAATTAAAATTAACTAAAATGAAAATACAAATAAAAACGTTTCAGATGCAGAGAAAGCAGAAATTAGAGGAAAATGTATGCATATATTAGAAAAGAAAATGAAAAGTTAATGCAATTAAAAATAAGCAGAAGAAAAAAATTAAAATTAGAGCAGAAACCAATGAAACTGAAATTCAAGAATTAATAAAGTTGATGAAACCCAAAGCTGTCACTTTAAAAAGATCAATAAAATTGATAAGATTCTTGCCAGGCTAAATAAGAAGAAGAAAAAAAAAAAAAAAAAGAGTGAGAAGACACAAATTACTCAGATCAGAAATGAAAGAGAGGACATCACTAAGGACCATACACATTAAAAGGATCATAGAGGAATACAATAAAAACTCTATGCCTACAAATTTGACAACCTAGATGAAATTGGCCAATTTAAAGACACAATCTTCTCAAACTCACACAAGAAGAAATAGACATAAGACAAGTCCAAATAGGCCTGTATCAATGAAAAAAAATAAATAAATCAATAGTTAATAATGTCCCAAAACAGAAAGTGTCAGGCTGTATGGGTTCATTGGTAAATACTATGAAGTAGTTAAGGAAAAAATGATGCCAATTTACTACAATCTTGTTTAGAGGATACAAACAGATGGAATACTTCCTGACTCATTCTATGAGGACAACATTACCCTGATACCAAAACCAAATAAAGACATTACAGAAAAAATTACAGTCTGATACTCACGAACATAGATATAAAAATATTTAACAAAACTATTGTAAATCAAATCCAACAGTGCAAGAAAGGAATCATACAGCATAAGCAAGTGATATCTATCCCAGGTATGCAAGGCTGCTTCACCTTTAGAAATGAATTAATGCAATCTATCACATGAATAGGCTAAAAAAGAAAAATCCTGTGATCATATCAGTAGATGCAGAAAAAGCATTTGACAAAATCCAACACCGATTCATGATAAAAAAAAAATTATCAGTAAACTAGAAGGGAACTTCCTCCACTTTATAGAGTATTTTCAGAAAAAAAAAAAACTTATAGCTAGTATCGTACTTAACGGTAAGAAATGTGAAACTTCCCTACTAAGATGAGGTGCAAGGCAAGGAGGTTCCCTCTCATCACCCCTTTTCAACATTATATAGAAACTTTACCTAATGCAGTAAGACGAGTAAAGGAAATAAATGCTATAAATATTAGAAAGGAAGAAATAAACTCTGTTAGCAGATGGTGTGATTCTCTATGTAGAAAATATGAAAGAATCAACAAAAAACTCCTAGAACTAATAAGTGATTGTAGCAAGATTGTAGGATACAAGGTTAATATACAAAAGTCAGTTTCCTATATAGCACAACAATTAAAAGCAGAATCTGAAAATAAAATTGTAATAGCATTTACATTAGCATCTACAGAAATTAAATACTTACATTAAGTATAAACTAAATAAATGGAGATATTCCATGTTCTGTGGAGAGGAAGACTCAATGTTGTCAAGATCTCAATTCTCCCCAGATTAGTCAATAGATCCCATGCAATGCAAATAAAAATCCCAGCAAGTTATTTAGTGGATATTGACAAGCCAGTTCTAAATTTCATATGAAGAGGCCAAAGACCCAGATGAGCTAACAAAATATTATAGGAAAAGAACAAAATTGGAAGACTGACACTACCAACTTCATGATTTACCATAAAGCTGCAATAATCAAGACAGTGTAAAATTGGCATAAGAATAAACAACTAGGGATGCCTGGGTGGCTCAGTGGTTGACCATCTGTCTTTGGCCCAGGGTGTGATCCTGGTCCTGAGATCGAGTCCCACGTGGGGCTCCCTTGATGGAGCCTGCTTCTCCCTCTGCCTGTGTCTGTCTGTCTCTCTCTCTCTCTCTCTCTCTCTCATGAATAAATAAGTAAAATATTTAAAAAAGAATAAACAACTAGATCAATAATATCAAATAGAGAGCCCCCAAAACAGACGCACATAAATAGAGTAAACTGATCTTTCACCAAGAAGCACAAGCAATATAATAATGAATAGTCTTTTCTTTCAACAAGTGGTTCTGGAACAACTGGACACCAACAGGTGAAAAGATGAATCTAGACACAGACCTTATACCCTTCACACAAATTAGCAAAATGGATCACAGACCTAAAAATATAGGAGAAAATTTAAATGATCTTGGATTTGGCAGTGACTTTTTAAACAAAACACAGAAGGTATAGTCCCTGAAAGAAATCATTGATAAGCTGGACTTCATTTAATTAAAAAAAAAAATTCTGCACTGTAAAAGACATTGTCAAGAGAATGAAATGATAAGCCACAAATTGGGAGATATTATTTTCAAAAGACACATACGATGAAGCAATGTAATCCAAACATACAAAAAAAAAAAACCCTTGAAATTCAACAAAAAACAACCCAATTTTAAAAAATGGGCCAAAGATGGGGCACTTGGGTGGCTCAGTGGTTGAGCATCTGCCTTCGGCTCAAGTCGTGAATCTGAGATCCTAAAATAAGCGTCCCAAAGCGGGCTCCCAGCAGACAGCATGCTTCTGCGTCTGCCTGTGTCTCTGCTTCTCTCTGTGTGTCTCTCATGAATAAATAAAATAAAATCTTTAAAAAAAAATAGTCCAAAGACCTTAACAGACACCTCACCAAAGAACATAAATGGCAAAAAAAAAAAAAAAAAAGCATATGAAAGGATATTCCACATTATACATTATTGGGGAAATGCAAAGTAAAATAATGTGATCTATGCATCTCTCAGAACAACCTAAATCTGGGACACTGACAACACCAAATGCGATGAGGATGTAGTGCAGTAGGAACATTCGTCCATTGCTCATGTGAAAGCAGACTGGTACAGCCACTGTAGAAGGCAATTGGATTTTTTTTTTAAACAAAACTAAATGTATTCTTACCATTCAATCCAGCAGTTGTGCTCCTTGATATATACCCAAAGGAGTAAAAACTTATGTCCACACAAAAGCCTATACGTGAAGGTTTATAGGTGCTTTATTCCTAATAGCCAATAATTGGAAGCAACCAAGATGTCCTTCAGGAGGTGAATGGATAAATAAATGATGGCACATCCTTACAATGGAATACCATTCGATATTTCTTTCAAATGAGCTCTCAAGCCATTAAAATATAGAAAGAAGACATAAATACATATTACTGAGTGATAAAAAACCAATCTGAAAAGCCAGTATGCTATAATGGTGGATACATGTGATTATACATTTGTCTGAACTCATTGAATGTATCACATTAAGATTGACCCTAATGTAAACTGTGGTTACATTTAGTGACAACGATATGTCAATATAGGTTCATCAACTGCAACAAATGTACCACTCTGGTAGGGGGTGTGGATAATGGGGAAGGGGATGCATGTGCGAGGACAGAGGGTATATGGGGTACTTCTGCACTTTCTACTCAATTTTGCTATAGACCTAAAAGTGCTCTTAAAAAAACCAGATTCTTAAAAAAAAAAAAAAAATGAGACTGTGATGATGAGAGAAGCTGAGGAAAAGGTCCTCTCCTACTCTTCTGTTGGATTTCACGTGGCTTTTATGGAGAATATTTGACAATATCCATCAAGGTTACGGACATAAATACTCTCGATGAGATCATTTCAGTTCTAGGAATTGATTCTACAGGTATTCCCTCACTCATGCTAAAAGTTGTGCGCTCAAGGTTAAAAACTACTACATTATTTGTAATATAAAATGCTGAAATCAATCTAAATGTCCATAAGAGCTGTCTAATAAACTTTGGTACACCCACGTAATGGAATACTGCGCAGCTATAAAAAAGAAAGAGGATATTCTAGGTAATAAGATGATCTCTAGGCCAGATTGTTAGATAAAAAAATCAATATACAGAACAGTGTTTCTGTGCATAATGTTCTATCATTGGTGTAAAAAGCATTTAAAATAATACCAATTCTTAAGTATCAAGAATTATACACACCCATAATTTAAAAGTGAATATGCATATGTACCTCTGTATGAATAGAATAGCCCTGAAATTTAAAAAAAAAAAATCTGCTCTGCAAAAGACATTGTCTGCATTGCAGAAAGGGTGATCCTGAAAGTCATAAAACTGGTTGCCTCCAGTGATGAAAGCTGAGTAAATAGAAGCAATAAGAGGAAGTTTTCACTGTATGCCCTTTTGTCCTTTTGAGTTTTTTTTTTTTTAAGATTTTTATTTACTTATTCAAAAGGGACAGTAAGAGAGAATATAAGCCCAAGAAGAGGCAGAGGGAGAAGGAGAAACAGACTCTCTGCTGAGCAGATAGCCCGACACGGGCTCCATCCCAGGACCCTGGCATCATGACCAGAAAGTAAACCCTTAACCACCTGAGCCACCCAGGTGCCCCTCTTTTATCTTTTGTAACATTGAAATGCCTTATTCCTTCCAAGTTAATCACATTTAAATAAGTGTGTGCATACATGTGTGCATTGTATATGCTTTGGAGAAGCCTTAAGACCAGGGCACCTCCCACATCTCCAACAAGTGACCAGAGCTCACGGCCTCAGGACTGACATGTAACCAAGTACAGCCTCAAGCTGACCACTGAAGAAAAGGCGTGTTAATAAAAGGAAAGCCACTTGGAGCCCAGCAAATAGGGCAGCAAGGAGAAAGTTTTCATTAGTGCTCATCCAGTTCTGTTCAAAAGAGAAACTCATTGATTTTGCCCTAAATACAAGCAGTAAAGAGGTATAATGTCTTGAAAGGTGGACACAGATTTCCCTCAAGCTTGTCCACTTCCCTTTGCCCAGATTTACAATTACCCAGGGAACTACCAACTGAATTGGTTAGATAGCTCAATTTCCCCAAAAATGGATATAGAAGAGAGGACAAGAGATGCAGCGTCACTGAAAGAATTCTAGGCCAGCCCCATTTTTAATGAGTGGTCTGGCTTTATGTTTGCTGTGATAGTGTGAGAGTTGGTCCTCAAGAAACAGCACCACCGTGGCTAACGTGGAGAAGGTCTAGTCTTCAAAATTCCAAAATCAACATCCCGTGCCGGATTATGGGAAGGAACCTCATCGATGGCCTCAGGCAGGGGTCCTGCTGGAGGCAGCCAGGCAGCCGCTGACGTGGCTCCTTATATACCATGCATATGATTAATATGTTTACTTCTAGAGATTGGGCAAAATAGTGAGGTTCTGGGAGGCAATTTGTGTATCGAATTATCTAATATGCATATATTTTAACCTAGAAATACATTCCTAAGATTTCACCCTAGAGAGATAAAGTCATGAGTCTGAATATATTTATGCACAAAAGAATTCATAATAGCAAAATTCTCATCAAGGCAAATGGATCGGTAAATTATGATACGCGTCTACAATGGGTTACTGTGCTGCTTTTTAAAAATGATGAAGTAGAGCTACATCTAAGGAAATATATTCCAATATATTATAAAATGAAAAATAAGTTTGCGGAACCATATTTATACAAAATTGTCTATGCACAGAGAGATATTTAGGAAATGCTGATGATATTTCCTCAATATTTAGTTCCTTATTTGAGCTTACTGCATTGTTTTCATGTCTTATAATAAGCACGTAGGTGTTTCACAAAGATAAGTTATTTAAATAATAAAAATGGTTAATATCATTATCTGCCCAAATGTGATGATGCCTGAATGTCTAGCTTGACTATAAGTATGTCTTAGATGCAAGGCAAACTGAAACATTACCTATTTTACAGAAACACCTAAACCCACATCATTAGGATGAGAGCCCCAGTGATGACTCAGAAATTTTATCTATTCCAGTTTATATGGTACCTACAAATATATTTTTTAAAAGTTTCTTAACCTTCATGGTTTTTAATAAAAGCTTCATTTAAGAACTCTGTGCAGACAGTTCATTAAAACTGCCTCCAGGATATTGAGTTACTTTGATTCTTTCAAAATTAGGCATTCCAGGGACTCCTTCATCCTGTCCCAACTTGTTCTCCTGCTAGCTGTGAGGGCACGCATTGCCGGGTGAAGGAAAGCATGTGGTTTCTTTTAAAAGATTTTGTGGGGCTTAACATCACTTTTTTTAGATTAGGGTGCGAGGATCCACCAAAAGGCAGGAAGATAAAGAAAAGTCACAGACTGCACCAAGTTGCTTTTATACAGGGATTATATTAGGTCTCCACTGAAGCCCAAACAGAATGAAATAATAACAAAGCGTCGGCAACACGTTAAAATGACAACAACAGAAAAGAGGTTTTCATTAAACTCAGACAAAGATAAATTCTACTCAAAAGACACCAAACCACATAACCACAGAGCAAGTGCCAGTGGACCAAAAAAGCACAGATTCCTTTTGAACATGGAATGGGAAGTGGTGATAAGTCACCAAACCTAGCAATCGAGCGTGCACTTGCTACTCAGCAGAGGCCAAAGGGTTGTAGGAAAATACAGAAGCAGAAAACAAGGATCTTGCCCTTACACCAAAAACATAGGAGGAGAGAAAAATGGGAGTTCTGTGTCTGCCTGGAAAACACCTAGAAATGTGAGCAATACTCTGAAAGGGTGGGGGGGTAAGTGTGGCTTGTCCTTGGAGACTTGGAGAGCTGAGAGGATGACAGATGAGCTCCAGGACTATTTATGAGCAGGAGCTGCAAGGGCTGAGGAGAGAAGGAGCAGGATAAACAACTACCTCATCTGAAGGGGGCATTCCTGGACAAAGCCCAATTCGGGGTCCCTGCCACCATCCTCACTCTTCCTAGTACATGCTTTCACATGATACAAGGTGCAAATGAAGGTTAAGAAGAGGGGGGGCTGGGGTGCTCAGTGGCTGAGGATCTGCCTTTGGCTCAGACTGTGATCCCAGTGTCTTGGGATCAAGTCCCACTTCAGGCTCCCCAGAGGGAGCCTGCTTCTCCCTCTGCCTGTGTCTCTGCCTCTCTCTGTGTGTCTCTCATGAATAAATAAAAAATTAAAATAAAATAAAAATTTTAAAAAGGAAGGAAGGAAGGAAGGAAGGAAGGAAGGAAGGAAGGAAGGAAGGAAGGAAGGAAGGAAGGAAGGAAATGAAGATTAAGGGATACCAAGAAGTTAATAAGAAAAAAGTGCCATAGAGCACCAACATGTAACCTGAGAGGTATGGTGGGAGGATACCCCTCCCCAGAGGGGGAGCCTGGCTGGGGCTGACTGTGGGGGAGGAAGGAGGGCTGCTTCCAAAGGCAGGCCACAGAAGGTCCATGCTGGGGAGATCCATGTTGTTACCCTTTACGTGTCTCTGCTCTCCACCTCCCACTACCACACACACACACACACACACACACACACACACGCATATTTAACAGTCAATACACTGAAGCTTAGACATGACAAGCTATCTGCCCAACATCTGAACTCTGATCTAACTAACTCAGCATTTCTCAAAACTTTTGACCTTGGGATTCCTTTATGCTCTTAAAAATTATTAAGGAATCCAAACAGCTTCCATTTATGTAGGGGAGATCAAGAGAGAAAGAGAGAGAGGCCAAGACAAAGATACTATGCATCTACCACACTGGAAATTTAAACCAAGCAACTGTTAAGACACAAGCATATAAAAGCAAACATTCCTCTAGCCATTAGAGCAATGAGGTCATCAGCAGTCATGTGGCCCCTAGAAAACTCCCTGTACACTCCTGAGACCGTAAGAGCGACAAAAGAAAGCAAAAAATTAATAATATGATGAAAACAGTTTTGATCTTATAGATTCTCTGAAAGAATCTGAGTCCCCCCAGGGGTCTGAGACAACAATGTGAAAACTGCTGTTTTGACCTCAAGTCCATGCTTTATTTTTCCAAGACCAGGCCATGGTATATTCAGCGAACGACATTCACAATCTGGTTCTCGGCTCCCTTTACTGCCTCAACAACTACATTTGCTGAGTACTTTGAAACACCGGAAGAGGGACCCCTGGGGGGCTCAGTGGTTGAGCAGCTGTCTTCGGCTCAGGTGTGATCCTGGGGTCTGGGATCGAGTCCTGCGTTGGGCTCCCTGCATGAGGCCTGCTTCTCCCTCTGCCTGTGTCTCTGCCTCTCTCTGTGTCTCTCATGAATAAATAAATAAAACCTTTAAAAAAAAAAAAAGTACTACTTTTTTTCGAGAGTGCTCAAACCTCTTTGAGGATGCTCATGGTCTATCCTTCAGTGTGGAACTGCTTCCTTCTCCCCTTAGAGGGTCCCATTCTGAGACTTCAGGGGCTCCAGTCTGTCCCCCACCCCAGCCGCAGGCAGAAGTGACCACCTACCATGGACAGCTCTCTGCCCTTCTCTCTACTTCATTTCACTGGATTGCAGTTTTCCTTTGTGAGTTAGGAAGGTGTCTGCCTTCCTCCCCTTCTTTCATCCCCAGGTGTAACGGGCACCTGCCGGCGACGATCACCAAGAAGACAGCCAGGCCCTGAGTCTCCTTGAGCTCCCGGGAGGAAGAAACTAAAGTGTATGAATCTGCTTCCTCATTCCTGGCACCTGCGACTTGTTCAAAACCATTTTACTTGCTTTGTCTAATTACTCTGAAATGATCAATTATCACTGGCGGATGGCACCGTGGGTGATTTGGTTTTCTTTGTCCTTAACTGCAATATGTTTTGATAGTTATAAACGTAATACATTGTTAAAGCTTTTCTCTATAGCTTAGCCACTGATAGTTGGGGACCACTTAGGTATGAAATGAACAGCACTGTGTACCTCATATATACATATTAATGCTTTTAATTATTTATACTCTTCACAACAAAAATAAGGAGAGGTGCAAATACCCAACTTGATTGCACAGGGACCCTTCCTACATCACATACCATATGTGCACATTCTACGGTTCCCTGTCACTTGCATATACTCGCGTTGTCTTAGCCTTATCTTTGTATCCCAAATGGAAGATTCCACATCTCTGCATCCCATTTCCTGAATTCCTCGTGGAATACCACTCATCTAATGGCCAGGCGACATAGGATCTTGTCCTCTACATACATGCTGGGCTCTTTAACTGCAGACCTCAATCTGCAAAAATGTTCTCCTGGAGGTCAATACATCTTCCGGAAGCCACCAGGGAGCTGAATTAACTGGTTGCCTTCATAAAGTTCAGTAAAACATTCACAGGGGGAGCGTTCCCCCCAAATGGAATTCAAAATGGATTGTTTCATCAAGGGTTTTTATCTCCTAGAAATAGCCAGAAAGCAGAATGTTTGGAGTAGTGACATGACACACTCACTACTCATTACTAACAAAGGACTTTCCACCCCTTGCACAAAAAAAAACCCGAACTACTCATTCCTGAGTGAACGCAGAAGCTTCTGCAGAAGGGAAGGGGAAAAAATGGGTTGGAGTTACTGTTTAATTGGCCACAAACTGGATACTGGCTCTCTGCTGGGCTCCCACTGTGTGGTTACAATCAGTCCTGAAGGGATCATTGCAGCAGACCAACCTCCACCAGCGCCTCTCCCTCTATTGATGCCACACGCAGGCCCTCCTTGTCCCCTACGAAGACCTGTGGTCCGGTAGGCATCTTTGCTCCAGAGGAGCCAGGCTTCTTCATTGACATTCAGGTAGCGCTCCCGTAAGCAAAGGCTGCAAAAGTGTCATTAAAGTGGTGGGGAGACAAACAACACTCGTGCTGCATACCAAGTGGCACCACATTTAACTGAATCATTTTATTATGAATACATTCCGGGCTGCCACTGCGAGCCACTGGTGTAAAATATGCTGGCAAAATGGATCTCTGCTAATTACATTTCATGCATATTTCAGAACTTTCCACAGGGATACAGGAGGATGGTGTTCATAAAATAGAATTTTACAACCAGGTTTGCTTGCATTTGGCATCACGACCCAAACCAGCGAGTAACAAACAGAAGTTCAATTGCATTACGTTTTGTTTGTTTTAGCTGGAAGATTGTAATTCCCTATAACTGTCTGTGCTGCTGTGGTCACTGGCTGAAAACGAAATCACGCTTCAAATCCACCTGAACACACATTATTGCAGAAAAGCACACAGCTCTTCAATCATTTCTTCCCCACAATTTTTTTTTCTACATTCTTCCTCAGTTGCCTTGGATCGAATTAAGGAAATGAGCCTCTAGACACGGGGAGTTGTCAGGAGAGGGACAGAAAAGCATCATTACCTGTTTCAAGACGGAATTGTAAAGAACGCAGGTGACTGCTTTCTTGTGGCTCTTCGCCCTTCTCCTGGCCTCGCTCTTCATTGCCAACAATGCGAGCTGGTTATTAAACGAGATGAAAAGCCGTCCATGGGCCTCATCAAAGTGGAAGACACATCTGAAGTCCTGGCTTTTGGGGAAAGGACAAGCTATCCTCTGGATGGACAGCTGGTGCTGAATATCCCAGAGTCTCAAAACCTGGATATAAAGTGATCAAGTCATATGAACATGTCAAGAATAATTGTAGATTTTTAGCCAAAATCGTTCTAGTTCGCTCTCAACCCCAGGCAGATAGTTGGGTCCTCCACGGTGCTATAATTGTTCATACTTTCGTCATGGCACATACTTTTTTTGTATTTCCCTTACCCATTTAAAAGTCTTCTCACTTGTAATCTTCCCCAGGGAAGGATTGTGTTTTGTCTCAGTCGCCTGAAGAGTGCTGTCTCTAGCCAGTGCTCATGGTAGATGAAATAATACTCCCCCCAAATGTCCACATCCTCATCCCTGGAGTGTGTGAATCGGTTACTTTGCAGGGCAAAAGGTTGTTCCAGATGTGATACATTAAGGACTCCGAGATGGAGAGATTACCCTGGATGATACGGGTGAGTCCAACGTAATCTGAAGGGAGATCAGACTGATGGGATGTGAGAAGGACCCTATCTAGTATTGCTGGCTTTGAAGTTGGAGGAAGGGGGCCATGAGCCAATGAAGGTGGAAAAGGCAAAGAAAGGGATTTTCCCCCAGAGCTTCCAGAAAGAAGGTGCTCTGCCAACACCTTGAGTTTAGCCCAGTGAGCCCCATACTGGAATTCTAGCCTACAGAACACAGATATATCTGTGTGGTTTTAAGCCACTGGGTTTGTAGTTATTGCCACATTAGCAATCGAAAAGTAATACAATCTCTCTAATATACGTAACATCATATATTATACTCTCTATATAGTTAATATATATTACATAAACACATTCCTATATAACTACATCATATAAAAATATATTATATACATATTACATGTATACATATATATTTATGTCTGTGTGAAATAAAAAGACTTGGTATTAAGTGAAACCAAGCTCAAATAAAGTTTAGACATTAGATTCTTATTCAAACGCAGGCAACCAAGACACAAAAATGACATGCGGATGGAATGAGACAAGCACTGAAGAAAATAGGAAGAACTGCTCTGCAGGTGCACGTGTTGCCACTATCAGTCATGGTACAAAATTAACATGGGCCCGCGAGGGAGAGCCAAATCCAGACAGTGCGAAATCCCTCCAAAGATGCTAGGGGCAAGCTCTAGGCTAGATGTTTTGAGTTCTAATCTTGGTTCTGTCCCTTACCATAGGGCAATCTCTAGCGAGTTTGTCTCTCTGAGGTTTTGATGTAGTATCTATTCCATCCAGCACTATGAAGACTGAACCAGACCCCATGTCAAGCATGTAGCATGATGACCAGCATGTAATAACTGTTCAATAAATATTTTTATTATTAAATGCATTCTATTATTTTTTCATTGCCCAAATATTAAGACCTAAGAGCAGAAGAGGTTCTTTCAAATAAACTAGTCTATCTTATCCAATGTAAGAATTATTTCTCAATTATCTATAAAAAGTAGTCCCTGATTAAATGAGCATTTATTAGTCTAGAAGGCAGACTGCCCTGTAGTTCTTACTGTATTTTAAATCATACACTCTTTTGGGAAAATAAAATATTCCAAAATGATGGTCTACCCCCTCTTCCTAAATGTGTACACACACACACACACACACACACACACACACACACACATGATTTTCTATGTAATTTCTTTGGGTACATAGACACAGCTCTCATACATATGTGCAGATCTTGGGAATGCACAAGATAGAAATCCCTATGGTAATTAAGTATGGCTAGCCAAAGACATATTCTTCTGCCTTTTGGTTCTACTCTCTTTTCCTCTTCTTCTACCTCTGGTCCAGGGTAAATGATCCCAGTTCCTTCATCTCACCATCAGAACTCACTCCACCATGGCAAGCTCTCAATTCTCTCACTCTGTTTGCATGTTCTCTCCAGGGGAGGATCATCTTTCAAGTGTTTCTTACTTTTAAAACCATAGTTGGATATGTCCATGGTCTAAAATCCAATAGTCAAAAAAATAAAAAATAAAAAAATAAAAAGTAAATAAAATAAAATCCAATAGTCCTGGAGGGCTCCATTCTCAACCCACCCCTCTCAATCCCAAGTCCTACTCCTCAGAGACAGCCTTTTTTTAATTATTTTTATTTATTTGGAGACAGCCTTCTTTAACCTTCCTGAGTTATAGGTTTCTCCATAACATCAAATAATAGCAGTGTGTGTACGTGTGTATGTGTGTATGTACATGTGTACATATTGCCACATTAGCAATTGAAAAGTAATACAATCTCTCTAATATACATAACATATACATTGATCAAATGATTCTCTTCTTTGAAAGAAAAGAGGTTACTCACATTTTTTTCTCCCTTTTTATTCCTCTCAATCTAAACTTTTTTTTATAGGCCTATTAGTTGTGATACGTTACAATAAAATACTTATACACTAATTACTGCATTATCAATTTAAAACAATATCTTCCTACTCATCAAAATGTAAGATGAACACTTGAAGGTCCTCAAGGACCCATGTTAAGCATGGTGCTCAGAATGGGTCAATATTTCGGGTGTATTCTAACCATTGTTAGGGGTTCTATGACTTCTTCAAACCACTTATTTTTTGCATTATGATTAAGTCACTCCATCATGAATTTTGCTTACCTTGAGGTTCCAACTGTGCAAAACTCTAAATCTTAATCCTGTGAACAAATAATCAAGCCAGATGTCTACCATCCTACCTTCAAAAATGCCATAATTAAACCAAGACTAGGATTTTTTTCTACTTTTGATTCAAAAGTAGACAAAGTATGACAATATAATTTTGAATCCTAATTCAATGATATTGACGGTTCCTTCCTGATTTGTCCACATATCTCATGAGACATAGTAGAGTTTCAATAACTATTTTGGGAATTTGTTGAAGACTGTGGCTCACATAATGACTATGTCTTTATCTAGCTCATTGATAGAGCTCAATAGCTATGATAAAGTCCAAGTAATACAGAACTCCAGAAAAATGTGCCTCACTTCTACATGGTTAATCACCCAATTGCAGATATCAAACAATCCACAATGACACTTAATGAAACTTTTTCAAACATCTTGTAGAAATAATTATGTTTGATGTTTAGGATAACCTCTCCATCTACAACAATTATAACAAACTTAAAATGACCTAGTCGACCCCTGCCAGTAAACAGCATTACCAATCCTTCTAACCCCAAGAATATATACCCATGAAGTAAACTGGGGTGTTTTTGGCAAGAATTTTTTATGGAAGAACTTATTCTGGTTCTTAAACATTACTAAATTGTTTTTACTTAAAACATTTTAGAAAGTCTCCAGAATATGTTATCCTCAAAAATATAAATTCTGTAAGAGCCAAGTCTTGCAAATATTTTTCAATTGTCCCAAATAAAAATAGAATTAATAAACTTTTTTGGAATGTTAAAGCCACAGGATTAGATACATCTAAATCATTTTCAAACACTCATATTGCTTATAATAGCCATACTCGCATTGTTCAGAATCCTGTCTTGTTTAGTATGCACTCCCTTCTAAAAGGTAGAAACTAACTTCATGTCAGAATAATAATCTGAGACATATTGAATATAGATTAATAATAACTTAATAGTATTAGTGGACCATAATTTCCACAGAATCATTTTCTACTGTATAGTTCAAATAATTTATGTTGCCTTTAATATTTCATTGACATATAGCCACATAAATTAAACGAAAAATTAAAAATAGATGAGCAATAACCACTAGTCTATGATAGGTTAGTTCTTGCTATTAGCAATTAAAACTAGAAATAGGTTTTTATCAAAATGTGCATAATCATTACTTTTTCTTAAAAGTATGTTCTATTGTTCTGCTTTCCCTTATTCCTTCGAAGAACCCTTAACCTTCTCTTAATTAACAATCCCTCATCCCAGTAAGTCCCCTTCTGTCTTTAATTCTCTAATTTTCCTCTCTGATGAGAATCAAAGCAACATGGAGAAATTAACATCAATGCACAGAACGGTGTTCCGGCATTTGCCTAGAAATCATATCACGGTATGTGACCTCCCATATGTTTTTCAATTTTTTCAATACTACCACATTCTATATGAGTGGTTCTTAACCCTGACATTAGAAACACCTCTGGTGCCTTAGAAATCACCTGTTTGGGCCTTTTTGCCAGGCCTATTAAATCAGAATCTTTAATGGGGCTCAGGCATTAGTATTTTTTTTTTTATTTCCCAAGCATTTCCTTTGCGTTGTACCTTGACTTCTCTACATGGTTTTAAGGTCAATGCTAATATCCTTGAACAAGAATTCTCTCTCAGCTTAATCAGTAATATCGTGTGGCTTAGCTGTAAACCGGGTAACTGTATTCCCCTTCTTTCTTAATCAGTCTTTATCCTTTTAATCGTGGAAAATATCTCACATTAATTCAGTTTTATTAATCAAGTCCTTTGAGAAAATGTAACTTAAATATCTAGTTAGTATTTGAGAAGCATGAGTTCTTCTCTTTTATGTTTAAGTTGACTTCTGGGATAGAATTAGGCCACAGTTCAGAGAGAAGTATATATTTAATAACAATTTTCATCTAGATTTCCTAGAGAAGTTTTCTTTCTTCTTAATAGAAAAAATAAATTGACGAACATCTAAGCTTAAAAATCACAACTGAACAATTGATACTTTTTAATTTATTATCTTCCACAAATTTTGATCTAAACTGTATGCTCTGTTTTCATCATGATACCTGAGAATTTGTGATGTCTATCCACGCTCAGCCTTCCTAAGTCTAGTTCTTGAAATGGCATGTTTGGGGGCGTTCTTTTTTCTTTTGTTTTAAGATTTTATTTATTCATGAGAGACACACAGAGAGAAGCAGAGACACAGGCAGAGGGAGAACCAAACTCCTTGCAGAGAGCCCCATATGGGACTCGATCCCAGGACCCCAGGACACGACTTGAGCCGAAGGCAGACGCTCAACCACTGAACCACCCAGGTGCCCCTGTTTAGGGTTTTCTATTTCATCAGCATTTTTATATTAGAGGAATAAGTACCTAAGCGTATGATTTAATATCAAGACAAGATTTAGCTATTCACATGATGATGAGGACAGATATTTTTGTTTAATCTTTACCTTGTTCTATCTGCTAGCTATTTAATAATGCAGGATTATTCATATACATAAGAACTAAAAATCAATGGCCTGAGACCAGACACCTGGATCCTCATTTCAATATTACTCAGATCTGTCAGCCTAGGTATGTGATTTTACCTGCCCACTTCCTCACCTTTCTCCGAAAGGGACGCCTGCCAGTTCTGCAATTCGGTCAATCCTGTCTCGAATGTACAGAAGTTACTCAACCCATCATCTATAGATTCTAAAACAACAGACAAACTTAATAAGGTGCACTGTGAAGCCTGGACTAAAGAAATTTAGGACACCACTGTGTTTGCAGTCGAATTTTGCTGAAGAATTTTTTCCTGCTCCTTCAAGAGATAGAATCATTTCACATAGAAATAGAAAAATGTACTGAACAATAAGAAAATAAATACATAAAACTGGCTTTTGTCCTATAAGTATATTTGTAAACAAGTAACTTCATGGATGGGTGGGTACATGGATAGATATGTGGATAAAGAAACTGCTTTCAGTGCACTTTTTAAAACCAACTCATCATTATTTACATATTGGCAACATGTCCAAGTTTCATTCAAAGTAGGAGGGAAAAAAAGATTCATGATGTCCTAATAATGATATAAAAGTAAGGGAAAAGTAGAAAATAGACTCAGATGACTATCAAAGTGAGACCTGTTTGGTTCCATCAAACATTTACTACTAACTCCTACCATCCTGTAACAGCCAGATATAAAATGAAATAAAAGAGAGAGGAAGTATATATCACTGGGGGATTTTGAGGACAGCAGTGAAGCAGCTTCAGCTCGCTGGGGTAATCCACAAAAATGGATAGCCTACTTGCAGATGATAGGATAACGGGAACTGATGGAACTGGGTCTCCTGAATACTCCTTTATGTATTAACAAGTCTATTTATTTAGAATTTAAGCCCTTGGATAATCCACAACAGCATCATCAGTGAATGCTTAAAGGCGATTTTGTTTGATACGATATATGCAAGCAAAAGTATTCTGCTATATAGCTCAGATAATGTTTTTATCATAAAGTCATAGAACAAAGCTTCCTTTTAAAAAGTATTTTTACCAATTCTTTTTTCTAGAACTGTAGTCAAACCTAAAATGTTGGCTGGAAATTAAAATCTTCTCTTGTGCTAAACGTCTTTAAATTGTTACCATAACCATATTCTTCTCTCCCTGTTTGCTTTTTATATTCTTTTCAACAAGAATTAGAGAAGCTAAATGGCTCTAAGACTCAGATTTCTATTGTCTGTATATCACTGACCTTGAAAAATTCAAAACATTTTCTAACACTATGAATCGTTCTGCAAAAATCTCATTGATGCCCTCATTCAAGTATAACAAATTTCAGTATAATAAACTCAAGTTTAATAGACTTAATTAATACCAACATTTTACTTTAGGTGCTTTCGTTTTTCAGAACAAAAGTTTACTTGGGAAATCAAAAACATTTCTATTAAACCGATTTTTTTGCCATTATCATTACTCACCAAATACTGAAAAACTTAACAGAATTTGTCTTAGTCTTCATAAAACTTTTTCTAATTTTGCTTTTCAAAGATCACCATTCCTATTTTATTTTACAAAGTAAATGGAAAAACTTTGTTTCTTTCTTTCTTTCTTTCTTTCTTTCTTTCTTTCTTTCTTTCTTTCTTTCTTTCTCTTTCTTTCCACTTGAGATTTATACTAATCACAGCTTTGAAGGAAATAAGTGGAAACCAGCTAGAACAAGGGAATTCTGGTTCAAGTACCATTGCAGACTAGGTTTTCATAGGGAGCCTTTCTGCTTTAAAGAAACACAACTTTGGGGATGCCTGGGTGGCTCAGCGGTTTGGTGCTGCCTTCAGCCCAGGGTGTGATCCTGGAGACCCGGAATCGAGTCCCACATCGGGCTTCCTGCACGGAGCCTGCTTCTCCCTCTGCCTGTGTCTCTGCCACTCTCTCTCTCTCTCTCTCTCTCTCTCTCTCTCTGTGTGTGACTATATCATAAATAAATAAAAAAATTAAAAAAAAATAAAGAAACACAACTTTGAATAAAACATAATTTCTGCTGCCTTGCTGGGTCTTCAGAGAGTGGGGACAATCTCCACAGGTTAAAAAAAAAAAAAAAAGCAGGAAGAAGAAAAAACTTAAAATGGAAACAGTGAACAGTAGGCATAAATGAAGAGACTACAACCAGGAGCCTAAGCCTTGGACCATCAGCAAGGTGCAGTTACTGGGCAAGAGAAAAGAATAGTCGCCTCAGGACAGCAGTTTCCCTCACGTTTACTTTCAGAAACAGACAAAAATCTCTGAAGGAAAGCATCTTCGGTTTAGTTCCTCAGAATATCTATGGTTTAGCAACAGCGAAAAATGAGGTAACAATAAAAGATAAACAACATAAAAAGGAAACAAGTCACCATGAAAGAGAGCCCCCAGAGGAGCAAATATTTGAGTTAGTTACCTAAGGACTCCAAATATTGCAATTATTAGATAAGGAACAGATAATAATGAAATTGAAACTAAAGAGCCCAAAGTCAAAATCTCTAAAATGAGCAAGCATTAAAAGACTATCCCAAATTACCAGGCAGTTAAAAAAATGTTTTAGAAAAAAACTGTATTAAAAATAAAAACTCTTGAATGGGTTATATAGAAAGTAAGGCCTCCCATTAGAAACACTCACATTAAAGTCAAGAATATGATAAGGTATCTTCTAAAATAAAAAGTAGGGAAAACCTAAACATAGGATGGGAAAGAAATTTGTGCATGAAATTTTTCTAAAAGACAGCTAAAAGAATGAATAAATGAAGAAACACAGGGTGTGGTTCCTCAGTATTTTAAAGATGTCAAATATCATCATAGTCAATGAAATTTCAACCTAAATACTAATATGTTCTTTTTATGAAACATGAATATTGATCCTAAAATTTACTCGGAAGGATAAAATGCAGAAGATAGTTAAAATTGAAAAAAGGAAAACAAAAATTAGAAAATGCCCTACCATGTATCAAAATATACAATAAAGTTATGCAAGTTAAATGGTGTATTATGTAGGAAAAGACAAGTAGACTGATGGAAAGAAAGCACCCAGAAACAAATTCATACACACACACACACACACACACACGTGTGTGTGTATATATATGGTAATTCAAATGGTGATAACAATGGCATTTCAAAACAGTGAGAGACAAATCATCCAAAAAATAATCTTGGATATCCATTTGTAGAAAAAACACAAAATACACTGCAATGGTAGATGCAAACTATCTTCAACAACAGAAAAACTATTAGAAATAAAGGAGAATAATTTTATAAATATGAAGTATGGAAGACATTCCTAAGCTAGACACAAAATCTATAGCCATAAAGAAAACCATTTCTTAGACTCAAATGCATAAAAATTTAAAACTTTTGAATGAGAAAAAGAATATAAACAAAGTTAAAAGCTATATACTTTAAACAAGTAAAATATTTGCATCTATAATAAAAGATAATCAAAATATATTCAAACTACTACGAATCAATAAGAAAAAGACAGAGTTAATAAGATAAAGGGCATGGGATGCCTGGGTGGCTCAGCGGTTAAACGTCTGCCTTAGGATCAGGAAGAGATCCTAGAGTCCAGGGATGGAGTTCCGCATTGGGCTCCCTGCTTGAACCTGCTTCTCCTCCCTCTGCCTGTGTCTCTGTCTCTCTCTGTGTCTCTCATGAATAAATAAATAAGTCTTTTAAAAAATAAAAGATAAAGGACATGATTCAATAATGCACAAAGAATAAGTGAATATAAATAAATCTGAGAAAAAAACTCATCCTAATTTTTTGTCCATAAGATTAACAAAAATAATGAGCACATTAAAGTATCCATTATTGACAAGACTGTGGAGAAACAGGCACCTTTACACACCTCTAATGAGTATACCAACGTGTATAGTGTTTCTAGATCTAAATCAGCAATGACTAAAAAGGTCCTTTAAGAAGTAAATCCCTGTTGACCTAATAGCATCACTTCTAGGAACTTATCTCTAAGAATTTATGACAAAGAAATTAACACATGAGATCTTAAAGATGGGTGTGTGTGTGTGTGAGAGAGAGAGAGAGAGAAAGATGATTTATAAAGAAAAAAATAGATATATCTTTTATAATCAACAGGTGATTAATCATTAAGTTATACCTATCCATACTATGAATTACTGTGCAGCAGGTAAAAACTCAGGTCTATGTGACATCACAAAGAAACATCTCCAGGAGCTATTATTTAGGTAAAACCAAGTTGCAGAAAAGTATGTCTTGTGTGTTACCACTTACATAAAAACTAAACTAATAATAAATACTACCTTGTATTGGGATACATACATAGGATGGTCCATATAATGTATTGTAATATAATATGTTATTATATACATATATTATATAATCAGTTGACCCTTGAACAACATGGCCTTGAACTGTGCTGGGCCACTTATATGTGAATATTTTTATAAATACAGTACTATATATGTATTTTCTCTTCCTTATGATTTTCTTCGCATTGTCTTTTTTCCACCTCACTTTATTTTTTTTTTAATTTTTTTTTTAAATTTATGATAGTCACACAGAGAGAGAGAGAGAGGCAGAGACACAGGCAGAGGGAGAAGCAGGCTCCATGCACCGGGAGCCCGATGTGGGATTCGATCCCGGGTCTCCAGGATCGCGCCCTGGGCCAAAGGCAGGCGCCAAACTGCTGTGCCACCCAGGGATCCCTCCACCTCACTTTATTGTAAGAATTAGTATATAATACAGAAAATATACAAAATATGTGTTAACCAACTATTTATGTTATCAATAAGGCTCCTAGTCAACAGTAGGCTATTGAAAGTTAAATCTCTGAAGAGTGAAAAATTATACATGACTTTTCGACTGTGTGCCCCTAACCCCCATGTTATTCAAGGGTCAACTGTATATTACAATAAAAATTGTGGGGGATCCCTGGGTGGCGCAGCGGTTTGGCGCCTGCCTTTGGCCCAGGGCGCAATCCTGGAGACCCGGAATCGAATCCCACGTCGGGCTCCTGGTGCATGGAGCCTGCTTCTCTCTCTGCCTGTGTCTCTGCCTCTCTCTCTCTGTGACTATCATAAAGAAATAAAAATTTTTAAAAAAAAATTGTGAGACAATATTCATAAGCATTAACCATCACTATGTCTTGGGAGAGGAATTGATTTGAAGGGGAAGTGAACAAAAGGAATATTCACCTTTTTGAACTACATGCTTCCTCATTTGCAACTTTTATGGAAGGGCATTAACCCATTTATTTGTGTAGTTTAAACAAAATGAAAATGACTTTGTTTCTGGATGATGAGCAGGAATTTGAGGAGGAAGTGTCTGCAGAAAGAAAGGGAGGACAAAGAGGTAAGATGTAGTCACCATAGGAAAGTCTCCCTTTGTTTTTTCCTTACCAATTTTGGGGCTACAATGTAGCAATCAGGCTCTGGGGAAAAAACAGAACCTTCAATGAAGGATCAAGGTACAAAGTGATCTGATTCTGGTGGACAAATCAGGGTGAACAGCCTGGAAGAGAAGAGTTAGGAGCGATTGAAGAGCCTAATCAGGCTCACCGGTTACAATGTCATCCTCAGCAGAAAGATCTCCCAAAGGCTTTGAAATTCCTTTTGCTCCCCATGGTAATTCCTCCTCCAAATCTGCAAGTTATTGACTCCAGCAGAGCCTTGTCATCAGTCAAAGCTTAGGAGTCCAAAGCGATGTGTGATTGGACTATTATTTGGCATGATACCAAATTCTATAGGGAAAAACTTATTTGATCATCACCACAGAATGATAATAGAGCAGTCTTCCAAAAAACAACTTAAGTCTCAGTCTTTGGAAGAAATTATTTAGATCTAAAATGCTTTGGTCTGAAATTCTTTGATAGAGCAACTCATTGACCAAAATATAATTCATTCAAAGGCTCTTTGGAAAAAAAAAAAAAAAAAAAAGACGTGTTCTTTCATTTTCTCTATTCCTTAACTTAACCCCAGCCCCATAAAACATCTAAAAGAATTGTACAGCAATAAAGCAAAGGCTTAACCTGATAGCAGAAAGCCCTGTTGTCTGTTGTAAAGACATAAAGACTAAGATAATTATGCCTGTATCAAAGTGAAATGATTTAGACTAATGTAAGAGACAGCATGACAAGCTTTATTATAATGTAATAGTTTACAAGTCAAAGCAAAAATAGAATGATAAAACAGCTTTGGAAGAAGCTAGGTAGTCTTAACATTGATGATATCTATACACTATCAATTCTGACTCTAACGACTTTTTTTTCCACTTGCTTTTAAAGTTATAAAAGCTTTCGGGTGCTAAAACAGCAGTGGGTAACTGATGGAAGCCTTCTGTGACCATCTCAAGTGATCTCAAGGAGAAACCAAAACAAGAATCAGAAAACCAGGTAAGCAGAAGCATGGAGGCAATATTTTTGAAAAATCAGATATGATAGAAACATAATGTATTAAGATGACCTAAGGGGTCGGTCTTTCACAAGTATATGTGGAAATCAGTAAACCCTAATTTTTACCCTCGAACGAATTACACCTTGTGACACGCAATTACACCTTGGAGAACTACCTGCAAGTACATAGACCCCTTCTCCCTTTTGCATATAATCCCCTGAAAAACCAACAAACTCTGGAGTAGTTCTTCAGAACAACCTGAAATACTATCTCCCAGGTTAAAGTGTTCAGTAAGATGAATAAAGCACTTCCTAACCTACTTTAAGATTGGCTTTTTTTTTCAGGCAACACTTTCATAGACTTCTGTAATGATAAAATCCCTGTTATTTCTTTCATACCTATGTTTGATAAAGATTCATTCACTTAAGATTTATTGAGGACCTACCATCTGTTTGGCACAATCCAAAAAAGATATAGTCCTTAACCTCATGAACCCCAATTAGTTGTATTTACACTATTTTATAGGTCATAGTCAGCATGTGTTTCATGTACATTAATATGAGCTATGCCCTGGGAAACACAAAAAAATGAATTCAGCAAATAATCTTTGTTTTTAAGGACTCAACCTAACGTGTGTGTACAAAGCCCACTACATTAAATTCAGTACTGGGACTTATAAGAAAGTGCTCAAAGATCTCAAAAACAAAACCATTAAATGTGACTGGATAGTTAAAAAGTTTTCAGATTGAGTTTTTTGGTACTCTAAATTCATAGTAACATGTCTTCACTTCAAGGTGTCAACGAATAAGCACTGAACAGACACCACAAGGTGCCAGGCGCTGTGATGGAAACCAAGGATACAAGCTGAAAAGATACCCCCCCTGATTAAGGAAGGAAACTTGACTATTTTGATACAACGGGATACATGCTCTAATGAGAGACACACAGGTGCAACTGGAGTGCAAAGAAGGAAACACCTAGGCTGTGTGAAAAACTCCAAAAAGTTTGAAACTTTGAGGATAAACAGGCATTTGCCATTTGATCATCAAGGAGAGGGAACCAAAGGCAGAAGGAAGAATGTGCTGCAGAGCCATGAGGCAGCACGGTGGGAACAGCCAAAGGTGGGGGGACATGGCTGGAGCATTAAATGCATGAAAGAGAAAAGCAGGAAATAAAATAGGGCTGACAAACTTGGTGGGTGGGGGCGCTTTGTACAAAAGCTTAAGAATTCTGGAGTTGATATTTAGACTGAGGATTAGATGAAGTGCTAAAAAAGGGTTGTGTTTTTTTGTTTTTGTCTTTGTTTTTACAAACCACTTCACTAGCAGGGTAGGGGCAGATTAAAGTCAGACCCATCTGAGAGTAGGGAGACAAGTTAGGAAACCTTTGCAAATGGGGGGGGGGGGGCAAAAGAAGATGAGATTTGGAATTAGAGCAGTGGCAGCTGAGAGGGAGACAAGAGGCTGATAAACATATATTGCTGATAGAATCAACCAGAATTGGGAGAAGATTTACACAATAGGTGGTACGGTAAAATGGGCAAGCTTGGCAGGACTTGTGGGGTGAAGCTAAGGAGTTGAGGATGGGTTTCTGTTTAATTTTTGCATAGACATGTATCACTTTAGAATAAAGGAAAAAGTAGATTCATTGAAAGTCTCAGAGGCTGACCCCAGTAAGCCTATTGCCTATCCTTCTCTTCTCAAGCAAGGGTCTTGAAATCTATCACAGGTTATTTGGATCTATGAATTGGGCATTATGTAAAATGAAAGTTTTACAGAGAAACAAATGACAAGATTATTGGAGATTAAGAAATTTTCCTAAGGGGATATGGATAGTAAATAATGTGGTCAGGACTCGACGTGGACTGCCTAGTTGGTACCATGTTTTTCCCCCCACCATATTTAAAATACCCCATCAATATCTCTAAATAGAAATGGACTGATATACATAATTGAAATATTTTTCATATACTTAACATCTTCAAATTAACTTTGATTTCTAACTTACCAAGTGTCTTCGACATCAAAATGACAGCAAATTAGCTGTGCCTATTCCATATCTTACCATTGCCGAGAAACAGTTCCTTGTCTCTATTTGTTTTTTTTTCTATTGAATTATTGAGAACTTTGAAAACTTTCAAGATGTGTGAGAATGCAGTTCTAAGGATTAAATCTATGCGTATATGGTTTTAAAGAGTTTTTTTTTTTAATGAAATACTTTCCCCAGTTGCCCAGGACTATGCTTAAGTGACCCTAAATATCTTTTCCAAATTTAGATTTCCAAAGACATAGTAGTCAACCTGTATTTTAAAAATCAACACCATCCCTCAGAGGAATTCAGGACCACAGATATATTTAGGTAGGAACTGAGAAGGCAAAACTAAATAAATTAAATATACTGTTACTTACCTTATCTTTGGAGAAGCTGAAAAGTTGTTTTCTTGCAGCAAAGAATTGGACAGCTATGACACTGGTTGAGTGACCCCAAAGGACACCAACTGGCTTAGAGACAACATAAGGGTTCCAAAGGCAAACTTTTTTGTTGATGCCAGCAGTTGCTAATCAAAATAAGGGGAAAAAATTTGTTTTTAGAACATGAATGACCCAAATAATTTTCTTTTTTGAAATGAGTATATATTGCATATCTGTAAGTTGTTAAAACCTCTGAGAACCACTGCACCCTGCCTTGAAGGAAGGAAGACCATGTCAAGCTAAAAGGGCATGAGTTCTATCACTGGAAATGGTTGAAATGGAGGGGGTAGCGTGGAAGGAGTGTGCATGAGGTGATGGGACAACACAGTCCTGTTTAGGAGGCGACTGGTAGCCCAACCAGGAGGGCAGAGAATCCCATTTCCCAGTCCTAATGTTTCCCCCCTCTGGCTAACACAATCTAGGAATGCAGACCAAATTACAGTTATCCCAGGAATTAGAAAGGACTAAGACAATATTTAAAGTTTCCAGATTAATAAGAGAGTGGATGGAAAAAATTATTTCCACTGTCACATAACTAATTGAGTATTTACAAGCACACAAACAGCAAAGTTACACTTTTGACTGGCTCTATTGAGAGAATAAGATATTTTTTAACATAAATGGGTTTCATTCAGGGAGCACATCAAGAGCAGGGGGTACAGTGGTTCTTCAGGTCTGTGGAAACTCAGCAGAGCTTTCTTTGTTTTTCTCTTGTCTAATGCTGAGCGTAGAGCTGAGCTTCTTCCCTCTTACTTTTCCAGCACTTATGCCAGTCATCAGTGTAAAGGGGCTGAAATAATTAATCAATGAATCAATGAAATGGCTGATATTTGAGTCCTTCGGTGAACCCAGCCTTCTCTATTAGTTCTACAATTCTCTTTGAAAGATGGATATTGGCATATTCCTGAGTTCACATTCAAGGTGTCTTTTACCATGATTGTCAGCCATGATCATTAGGGATTTTGGAGACTCAGCCTCCTAGCTGATCAGTATTCTATGAATGATAATTATTAAAAGAGGCTTATATTAATGAGCCATGTATGTTCATTCTCTGTCACTACCCTATTAATTTTTTAATATCTCACTTTTTTTTTACAATGTTTGGATTAATATGTATATCAAGCTATCTATCACCTTTCAAAATGTCATATATTTGGTTAACACCTAAAAACTTTACAGCTTATATCCTCAGCTAAAATATACTCTTTTATATCCAAAAAAGGAACTTTCATTTTAAACTAAGACTCTGATCATCCGAAAATGTTCAAAAAAAAGCACTGCAGGTTGTATCCTGAAAGGGGAAAAACGTTCTACATTTTGCCGTTCTCACGCATGTGTGTACGTGATAGCAGCGGTAGTGGTGGTGGTAGCAGCAGTAGCAGCAGGTTGAGCATCTGGTGGTGTCAGAAAGATGGTAAAAGAGCAGACACAACACAAAAACCATCTTCTTTCTCTATCTCATCTTACACCCTCACAACTTCTAACAAAAACACTAATGAAAGCATTGGGGCACTCTCTCATATTTTCACCCCAATGTAGTTGATACATGCTGCACATCATAATGCATCATTATCAGACATTCTCAGGCAATAAAATGTGAGCTGTTCAAGTTGGTCTCTCTGGCAATAAAGCACAAGGTGGAGAGGCTCCCTGCATACAAATATGCACCCCAGACTATTTATGAGGCCCTCATAGTTATCATGATTTATTTTACATACCAATTAAATTGAGCTGAGAGTGGTAATCAAAAGCATGAATGCCCTCGGCAACATTGAAGGATGTCATTTTAAGATGTTTTTTTGATTTCTCTCTCCAAGCCAGCACCATAGTGTTTGTATTGCTGGTTGTACTGGAAATGATAGCATCTAAAGATGCATTGTAAGTAACTGATAAAAAAAAAAAAAGAAGGAGGAGGAGGAGGAGGAGGAGGAGAAGAAGGAGAAGGAGAAGGAGAAAGAAGAAAGAAGAAGAAGAAGAAGAAGAAGAAGAAGAAGAAGAAGAAGAAGAAGAAGAAGAAGAAGAAAGAAGAAAATCTTTAGTTGGTTTCCCACAAAACATGAGCAAAATAGAACTGCTTTAACACCTAACATCAAAAACAAAACCCAGATCATGCTCACACACCCTGACACGTGAGGAAGACTCACCAATGAATGCTTCCCCTCTCCATTAAAGAATTCACAATGAGAAGTTACAGCTGAGTCTGCATTCAGACATTTTACCCAATCTCAAGATACCTTGAGTGTTTTTTTTTTTCAATTGGAACACATGGCACGAAACAACATTAGTCAAAATAATCATATGGGATTCTAGAGACTTAAGATGAATAATTGGCCAAATTCCTAGGTTCTGCCTCTTGGGTCTGAAGCAGGCAAACAGGAGCTTAGCAGCCATCTGCTGCTCTCCAAGGTCCAGCTCATGCCCCAACCATGGTTTATTTAAGTCGTGACTGGTTTAGAATGTTAGAGTGGGATTGACAGACCTCAATGCCTGGCACAAACACAGCCAGACTCGGGTAAAAAGCCTGTCCCTACATCCTCGATGACCCAGCACCAGATAGTGGGGAGCAAAATCCCATTCCCCGAGCAAGGAAAGAGATCTTGCTGCCTTTTGTCAGGAGGACCTTTCCATTCCTATCAGACTCACAGGCTCCAAAAGGCAAATAGCTCTTAACCTCTAGGAAGAATATGATCTCCTCCTCGTTTTCTCTCCATCCTTTTCTCTCATCTGTCTTTCTTCCAAAAGAGAAAAGGAGGGGAGAGAGAGAGAGGAAGGGAGAACAAAGCTAAGAGGTGATCAGATCCTATAAAAGTGAGTCCCCTGAGCCTCTCTAGGGAGTGATTAATTTCTAGGCCGTAAAGCTCCCTGAGCACCTGCTAGTCCCCTGCTGGTGCTTTATAGGAAGTAGCAACCATCTAAAGTCTGATGACAACTGTTCTCATAGGAAGCAACCTCACTGAAAACATTCCCTTTGTTTACAGAAAATGCTGAGGGTTATTGTAACTTGACGCACAGAAGCAATATTGCAAGATCTAAAGTGTATACCATCACTATAATTATATCTTCAAATCCATGGAAATTTCATAATATCATTACAGTACAATCAAAATAAAGTATTTCCACCCAGAAAATTACTTTGTCATGTGTTCTCACATTATATCCAACTATCATCTTCAGTTTTGAGGCTATAAAGGAAAACATATAAAGAAGTACATTCTGCTCTGGTATTCAAAGTATTGCTTTTCTATTTGAATCTGCAGGCTACCAAGTGACATTTATGGGCCTGTAGTGTCAATGCCTGGCACTACACATCGGAGGCTCAACAATTCACACTCTATTTCTAGACCAAGATATGACTTGTATCTGATGAGATTGTGGAATGCCAGAGCTCCTGAGAATGCCTGAGTAAAAGGTGAGGGTAAAGCCATTTCCTTAAAATCAAATTATCTGATAAATAAAAATGTTTTCCTCACTTCTTGAGGACAGCGAAGGAAATGACAGGTTATGATGAAAAAGTTTTTAAAACATCAAGCTAGGGAATGGGCTGAGCTGATAAAATAAACAGTTTGTTTTTAATACTCTCAGTGAGCTTGAAGACTGGTAGAGGAAAAATATTTTTTAAATTACTTTTAGATAATATTTTGAGGGGGGGGGAGAAAGACAACCTGATCATGTCTGTCCATTAAGATGCTCATTTTCCATGCCACTTAGTCATCAAGAAAGGCATTAAGGGAAGTGCCATAGATCCCAGTCCTCATTTGCACTGTCAAAACGACCCTGTGTAATGGCAATTAGTTAATGTGGGAAAAGAGATTTGAAAATGAAAAGTGATACCTGGAAACCAAGTAAGTAATGCTATTAGGTGAAGGTGAGGTACGCTACAGTGAGGCCACCTTGTATCTCTGCCAACAGGTAGACGCTGTAGCAGAGGAGAAAACTGGGCCATTTCCAACGAGGGACTCTTGTGATCATTTTCCAAGATTTTTTACTTTATGAGCCTTATGACTTAGGAAAACACCCCCCACCCCACCCCCAAACTTCATTTGATGTCCTCTTGCTTGAGAGCAATTTGTTTTCAGTTGCATTTCTTATTTTGAAGTTGGAGTCCCATTCTCTGAGACCACCACAGGGTCTTCTATATTCTGAGCAACTACCATTTCAAGAGGGAAAGATAGAAAGAAGAACCCTATCTCTACCTCATTTTTAAAAGTCAAAATGCATATAATTCTGCATCGGTAGGCACATTAAAAAGTAAGCATGCAATTAATTTAATAACTTCTCAAAATACTGATTAGACCCATGTTCATGATACAAACGAATCTTCACCTTCCACCATGTTATTAAACAAGATGCAGGAAGAGGCCTCTTTCTTCAAACCTAGGCCTCCGGCTCAAAGCTGATTTCAATTGCTTTAAACACAGCGAGAGAACCAGTAGGAAGGACCTGGTGTTCGAGCCAACTCAGGGATGCACCATCTTTTTGTCTGGACTCCTGGAGATGCAGGGAAGTGGAACAAGGCACAAGAAGACACTAAATGTAGCATCTCTTCCACACTTGGTCTCTGTCAGTTGTGAAGACTTCCTAAGGAAATGCGACCTGGGAGCTCTGACACACCTCGATTCATGAGTAATTACTGATTTGGGTCTCAGTCCAAACTGATTTGTACCTTCTCCTAGCAATGGTTAAACAAAGGAGACAAAACACCTTTCCACATAGTAAAAAAAAAAAAAAAAAAAAAATCAATGTTTTTCATGATTGGCAATTTAGTGCTCACTTTTTCAGAAGCTACACTTCCAAGTCTATGATGCCCAAGGTTTCCAAGGATATTGCCTACATGAGGAGGCAATTATCTAGGACCAAGAAAAAGGAAAACTTCTCTGAGATTCAGGACATTTATGTCTTGCCACTATTGCATAAAATCTCTGTCCTTACTTTACAAGCATTTCAGAATGTAATTATTTTTCTATTAAAATATGACACAGAACCACTCAGACAAGATGAAAACACTTCTCCTTCAAAGTTTGAAATAAGAAATCGGAGCCTTATCTTAAAGCAGTAAGCTAATACTTTTAGATCTGAAACTAAGTTTTCCTTTTGACATTTCAGTTTTATAAATATTTTATCCTTAGCTTCTATGAAACATTATTACCATACTTGCTCATGTATTTCTTTCCTCAATTGTATATTCTTTCCTCACACTAAGAATAAAATCAGCCAAAATATTTCTTGAGGAGTTCTAAGAATATCAATTCATGTTGTTGGGATAAAAAAATATATATATCAAATGAAAGCAACCATTGGTTGCTTGCTCCCAGTAGGGTCAGTCTTGGGGACCAGGGAGCATACTCACTAGTAAGCCCACTGTTCTACTTTTTACTCACTATTAAGCCTGTCCTCCTCTTTCTCCCTGCTTCATTTCAGCATTTCTTTCTTTCTCCTCAGACTGAAATAACTGAGCTGCAAACAAACAGAAAAGTTGTATTTAAGCTTCTAATCTCTATTGCTAAATCTGGGAATGGGCATTCGTTCATTGGGTAGCACTGAAGTGGATCCTCTTTTCAGAGGTACTTTGAGCTTCAAATCTAAAATTTGAAATAAAAGAAAATCTTATAAAGATTCCTTACCTTTCTATACTCTGTACTTTCTCCTATTTCAATTATCTTCTCTATTCATTTTCCTCAATATCCATTCATATGGTATTATTAAACTATACATTATTTTTAATGTTTTTACCCCAAACACTTCTTTAACCATAAATAACCTATTAAAAAAATAATATCTATTAATATTTGGCAAGATTTCTTTTGGTATATTTCTTTCCTTTTGCAGTATTTTCCAATAGTATTTATCCAATGTCTTAGTCTATTCAGGCTGCTATAATAAAACACAGGTTGGGTGGCTGGCTTAAACAACAAACATTTGTTTTTCACAGTTTTGGAGACTGGGAAGTCCAACATCAAAGTGTTGACAGAGTCAATGTCTGCAAAGGGCACGTTTTGTGGTTCATAGGTGGCCTAATTCTTGCTGTGTCCTCACATGGGGAAGAAGTGAGAGACTCTCTGTGGTCTCTTATAAGACCAGAGAGAATAGGATTCATATTCCCCAGTCCTCCAAACTCTCATGAATAGGATTCTCCAGACCTCCAAATGCTCCAGACCTAACCACCTCCCAAAGGCACTATCTTCTTACACCATCATATTGGGGTTAGAATTTCAACATGATTTGGGGAGGGGACATAAACATTTAGTCCATAACATTCTGTCCCTCCCCCATCCATGCCCTTCTCGAATGCAAATTACATCCCAAAAGTCTCAAAAAATCTTAACTGTCTTCAGAATCAACTCCAAAGTTTAAGTTCAAAGTCTCATCTAAATCAGATATAGGTAGTACCTGGGATACAATTCATCCTGAGGAACATTCCTTTCTAAGCTGTGAACTTAGGAAATCAAACAAGTTGTGTGTGTTTCCCAAAAAGGGGATAGGACTGGCATGTGATAGGCATTCCCATTCCAACAGGGAGTGATAGGAAAGAAGAGAGGGGAGGGGGGAGGAGCAAGACGGCGGAAGAGCAGGGTCTCCAAATCACCTGTCTCCACCAAATTACCTAGAAAACCTTCCAATCATCCTGAAAATCTATCAATTCGGCCTGAGAATTAAAGAGAGACCAGCTGGAATGCTAACAGTGAGAAGAGTTCGCGCTTCTATCAAGGTAGGAAGACGGGGAAAAAGAAATAAAGGAACAAAGGCCTCCAAGGGGGAGGGGCCCCGCGAGGAGCCGGGCTGAGGCCGGGGCGAGTGTCCCCAGGACAGGAGAGCCCCGTCCCGGAGGAGCAGGAGCTGCACCGACCTTCCCGGGGGGAAAGGGGCTCGCGGGGAGGTGGAGCAGGACCCAGGAGGGCGGGGATGCCCTCGGGCTCCCGGGGACAGTAACAGCAACTGCGCGCCCAGGAGAGTGCGCCGAGCTCCCCAAGGGCTGCAGCGCGGGCGGCGGGACCCGGCGGGACCGGAGCAGCTCGGGGGGCTCGGGGGCGGCTCCGCGGAGGGGGCTGCGCGGCCCCGGGAGCAGCTCGGCCGGGCTCGGGCAGAGGAAGAGGCTCCGTGCGGAGGGGGCTGCGCGGTTCCAGGAGCAGCTCGGAGGGGCTCGGGCGGCGGCTCCGCGGAGGGGGCTGCGAGGAGGGGGCTGCGCGGCGTGGGAGCAGCTGGGCGGGGGGGCTCGGGCAGAGGAAGAGGCTCCATGCGGAGGGGGCTGCGGGGCGGGAGCGCGAATCCACCAGCGCAGGCTCCGGAGCACAGGGCGCCGGGACACAGCCCAGGATCCGGCCTCCCCCGGGACAGGCAGAGGCCGGGAGGGCCCAGGACAGCCAGGACGCTCCTGCCCCAGCTGAGCAGATCAGCGGCCCCGCCCCGGAGCCTCCAGGCCCTGCAGACGGAGAGCTCCGGGGTTACTGCGGGGCTGAATCCAGGTTTCCAGAGCTGCCCCGCCACTGGGGCTGTTCCTCCTGCGGCCTCACGGGGTAAACAACCCCCACTGAGCCCTGCACCAGGCAGGGGCACAGCAGCTCCCCCAACTGCTAACACCTGAGAATCAGCACAGCAGGCCCCTCCCCCAGAACACCAGCTAGACTGACTGACAACTTCCAGGAGAAGCCAAGTGACTTAAAGTACACAGAATCAGAAAATCAGAAGATACTCCCCCGTGGTTCTTTTTTTTTTTTTTTTTTTTTTTTTTTGCTTTTTGATTTGTTTCCTTCCCCCACCCCCTTTTTTTCTCCTTTCTTTTCTTCTCTTTTTCTTCTTTTTTTTCGTTTTTTTTTTCGTTTTTTTTTTTCTTCCCTTTTTTTTCTCTTTCTCTTTTCTTTCCTTCTTTCTCTCCTCTCTTTTTCTCTTTTTCCCAATACAACTTGCTTTTGGCCACTCTGCACTGAGCAAAATGACTAGAAGGAAAACCTCACCTCAAAAGAAAGAATCAGAAACAGTCCTCTCTCCCACAGAGTTACAAAATCTGGATTACAATTCAATGTCAGAAAGCCAATTCAGAAGCACTATTATACAGCTACTGGTGGCTCTAGAAAAAAGTATAAAGGACTCAAGAGACTTCATGACTGCAGAATTTAGAGCTAATCAGGCAGGAAATTAAAAATCAATTGAATGAGATGCAATCCAAACTAGAAGTCCTAACGTCGAGGGTTAACGAGGTGGAAGAACGAGTGAGTGACATAGAAGACAAGCTGATAGCAAAGAGGGAAACTGAGGAAAAAAGAGACAAACAATTAAAAGACCATGAAGATAGATTAAGGGAAATAAACGACAGCCTGAGGAAGAAAAACCTACGTTTAATTGGGGTTCCCGAGGGCGCCGAAAGGGACAGAGGGCCAGAATATGTATTTGAACAAATTCTAGCTGAAAACTTTCCTAATCTGGGAAGGGAAACAGGCATTCAGATCCAGGAAATAGAGAGATCCCCCCCTAAAATCAATAAAAACCGTTCAACACCTCGACATTTAATAGTGAAGCTTGCAAATTCCAAAGATAAAGAGAAGATCCTTAAAGCAGCAAGAGACAAGAAATCCCTGACTTTTATGGGGAGGAGTATTAGGGTAACAGCAGACCTCTCCACAGAGACCTGGCAGGCCAGAAAGGGCTGGCAGGATATATTCAGGGTCCTAAATGAGAAGAACATGCAACCAAGAATACTTTATCCAGCAAGGCTCTCATTCAAAATGGAAGGAGAGATAAAGAGCTTCCAAGACAGGCAGCAACTAAAAGAATATGTGACCTCCAAACCAGCTCTGCAAGACATTTTAAGGGGGACTCTTAAAATTCCCCTATAAGAAGAAGTTCAGTGGAACAGTCCACAAAAACAAGGACTGAATAGATATCATGATGACACTAAACTCATATCTCTCAATAGTAACTCTGAATGTGAACGGGCTTAATGACCCCATCAAAAGGCGCAGGGTTTCAGACTGGATAAAAAAGCAGGACCCATCTATTTGCTGTCTACAAGAGACTCATTTTAGACAGAAGGACACCTACAGCCTGAAAATAAAAGGTTGGAGAACCATTTACCATTCGAATGGTCCTCAAAAGAAGGCAGGGGTAGCCATCCTTATATCAGATAAACTAAAATTTACCCCAAAGACTGTAGTGAGAGATGAAGAGGGACACTATATCATACTTCAAGGATCTATTCAACAAGAGGACTTAACAATCCTCAATATATATGCCCCGAATGTGGGAGCTGCCAAATATATCAATCAATTATTAACCAAAGTGAAGAAATACTTAGATAATAATACACTTCTACTTGGTGACTTCAATCTAGCTCTTTCTACCCTCGATAGGTCTTCTAAGCACAACATCTCCAAAGAAACGAGAGCTTTAAATGATACACTGGACCAGATGGATTTCACAGATATCTACAGAACTTTACATCCAAACTCAACTGAATACACATTCTTCTCAAGCGCACATGGAACTTTCTCCAGAATAGACCACATATTGGGTCACAAATCGGGTCTGAACCGATACCAAAAGATTGGGATTGTCCCCTGCATATTCTCAGACCATAATGCCTTGAAATTAGAACTAAATCACAACAAGAAGTTTGGAAGGACCTCAAACACGTGGAGGTTAAGGACCATCCTGCTAAAAGATAAAAGGGTCAACCAGGAAATTAAGGAAGAATTAAAAAGATTCATGGAAACTAATGAGAATGAAGATACAACCGTTCAAAATCTTTGGGATGCAGCAAAAGCAGTCCTGAGGGGGAAATACATCGCAATACAAGCATCCATTCAAAAACTGGAAAGAACTCAAATACAAAAGCTAACCTTACACATAAAGGAGCTAGAGAAAAAACAGCAAATAGATCCTACACCCAAGAGAAGAAGGGAGTTAATAAAGATTTGAGCAGAACTCAAAGAAATCGAGACCAGAAGAACTGTGGAACAGATCAACAGAACCAGGAGTTGGTTCTTTGAAAGAATTAATAAGATAGATAAACCATTAGCCAGCCTTATTAAAAAGAAGAGAGAGAAGACTCAAATTAATAAAATCATGAATGAGAAAGGAGAGATCACTACCAACACCAAGGAAATACAAACGATTTTAAAAACATATTATGAACAGCTATACGCCAATAAATTAGGCAATCTACAAGAAATGGACGCATTCCTGGAAAGCCACAAACTACCAAAACTGGAACAGGAAGAAATAGAAAACCTGAACAGGCCAATAACCAGGGAGGAAATTGAAGCAGTCATCAAAAACCTCCCAAGACACAAGAGTCCAGGGCCAGATGGCTTCCCAGGGGAATTTTATCAAACGTTTAAAGAAGAAACCATACCTATTCTCCTAAAGCTGTTTGGAAAGATAGAAAGAGATGGAGTACTTCCAAATTCGTTCTATGAGGCCAGCATCACCTTAATTCCAAAACCAGACAAAGACCCCACCAAAAAGGAGAATTACAGACCAATATCCCTGATGAACATGGATGCAAAAATTCTCAACAAGATACTGGCCAATAGGATCCAACAGTGCATTAAGAAAATTATTCACCATGACCAAGTAGGATTTATCCCTGGGACACAAGGCTGGTTCAACACTCGTAAAACAATCAATGTGATTCATCATATCAGCAAGAGAAAAACCAAGAACCATATGATCCTCTCATTGGATGCAGAGAAAGCATTTGACAAAATACAGCATCCATTCCTGATCAAAACTCTTCAGAGTGTAGGGATAGAGGGAACATTCCTCGACATCTTAAAAGCCATCTATGAAAAGCCCACAGCAAATATCATTCTCAATGGGGAAGCACTGGGAGCCTTTCCCCTAAGATCAGGAACAAGACAGGGATGTCCACTCTCACCACTGCTGTTCAACATAGTACTGGAAGTCCTAGCCTCAGCAATCAGACAACAAAAAGACATTAAAGGCATTCACATTGGCAAAGAAGAAGTCAAACTCTCCCTCTTCGCCGATGACGATACTCTACATAGAAAACCCAAAAGTCTCCACCCCAAGATTGCTAGAACTCATACAGCAATTCGGTAGCGTGGCAGGATACAAAATCAATGCCCAGAAGTCAGTGACATTTCTATACACTAACAATGAGACGGAAGAAAGAGAAATTAAGGAGTCAATCCCATTTACAATTGCACCCAAAAGCATAAGATACCTAGGAATAAACCTAACCAAAGATGTAAAGGATCTATACCCTCAAAACTATAGAACACTTCTGAAAGAAATTGAGGAAGACACAAAGAGATGGAAAAATATCCATGCTCATGGATTGGCAGAATTAATATTGTGAAAATGTCAATGTTACCCAGGGCAATTTACACGTTTAATGCAATCCCTATCAAAATACCATGGACTTTCTTCAGAGAGTTAGAACAAATTATTTTAAGATTTGTGTGGAATCAGAAAAGACCCCGAATAGCCAGGGGAATTTTAAAAAAGAAAACCATAGCTGGGGGCATCACAATGCCAGATTTCAGGTTGTACTACAAAGCTGTGGTCATCAAGACAGTGTGGTACTGGCACAAAAACAGACACATAGATCAATGGAACAGAATAGAGAATCCAGAAGTGGACCCTGAACTTTATGGGCAACTAATATTCGATAAAGGAGGAAGGACTATCCATTGGAAGAAAGACAGTCTCTTCAATAAATGGTGCTGGGAAAATTGGACATCCACATGCAGAAGAATGAAACTAGACCACTCTCTTTCACCATACACAAAGATAAACTCAAAATGGATGAAAGATCTAAATGTGAGACAAGATTCCATCAAAATCCTAGAGAAGAACACAGGCAACACCCTTTTTGAACTCGGCCATAGTAACTTCTTACAAGATACATCCACGAAGGCAAAAGAAACAAAAGCAAAAATGAACTATTGGGACTTCATCAAGATAAGAAGCTTTTGCACAGCAAAGGATACAGTCAACAAAACTCAAAGACAACCTACAGAATGGGAGAAGATATTTGCAAATGACATATCAGATAAAGGGCCTAGTTTCCAAGATCTATAAAGAACTTATTAAACTCAACACCAAAGAAACAAACAATCCAATCATGAAATGGGCAAAAGACATGAACAGAAATCTCACAGAGGAAGACATAGACATGGCCAACATGCATATGAGAAAATGCTCTGCATCACTTGCCATCAGGGAAATACAAATCAAAACCACAATGAGATACCACCTCACACCAGTGAGAATGGGGAAAATTAACAAGGCAGGAAACAACAAATGTTGGAGAGGATGCGGAGAAAAGGGAACCCTCATACACTGTTGGTGGGAATGTGAACTGGTGCAGCCACTCTGGAAAACTGTGTGGAGGTTCCTCAAACAGTTAAAAATATACCTGCCCTACGACCCAGCAATTGCACTGTTGGGGATTTACCCCAAAGATACAAATGCAATGAAACGCCGGGACACCTGCACCCCGATGTTTATAGCAGCAATGGCCACGATAGCCAAACTGTGGAAGGAGTCTCGGTGTCCAACGAAAGATGAATGGATAAGGAAGATGTGGTTTATGTATACAATGGAATATTACTCAGCTATTAGAAATGACAAATACCCACCATTTGCTTCAACGTGGATGGAACTGGAGGGTATTATGCTGAGTGAAGTAAGTCAGTCGGAGAAGGACAAACAGTATATGTTCTCATTCATTTGGGGAATATAAATAATAGTGAAAGGGAATATAAGGGAAGGGAGAAGAAATGTGTGGGAAATATCAGAAAGGGAGACAGAACGTAAAGACTGCTAACTCTGGGAAACGAACTAGGGGTGGTAGAAGGGGAGGAGGGCGGGGGGTGGGAGTGAATGGGTGACGGGCACTGGGGGTTATTCTGTATGTTAGTAAATTGAACACCAATAAAAAATAAATTAAAAAAAAAAAAGAAAGAAGAGAGGGGTAATAGATGCTAAGTAAAGACAAAACCTAACAGGGAAAACTCCATTGAACCTTAATAGCGGGATCCCTGGGTGGCACAGCGGTTTGGCGCCTGCCTTTGGCCCAGGGCGCGATCCTGGAGACTCAGGATCGAATCCCACATCGGGCTCCCGGTGCATGGAGCCTGCTTCTCCCTCTGCCTCTCTCTCTCTCTCTCTCTCTCTCTGACTATCATAAATAAATAAAAATTTTTTAAAAATTATTTAAAAAAATAAATAAACCTTAATAGCCAAGAATAATCCTCTCTGGTTTGATGCTCTGCCTTCTAAATCCACTGGAATGGCAGTGTTACCTCCATGGCTCGATGGGTGCTGTCCGTACTGCACAGTGGCCCCACCCATGCTGCAGCTTTCTGATGTGACCCACTGCTTGTCCTGGCTTCTCTGTGCATGGCCACACCAGGTCTCTCTGCAGAGTCCTCATCCCTTAGGACCTAAGTTGAGGCTGTCTGCCCTAAAGGAACTAGAGAGGCAGCCTCATCCTTTGAGACTGCTTTGCAACATCTCAGAATAAAAGAAACAGGAACTTGTAGACCTAGAAATAAAATCTAACTAACCTAAAACACAGTGATTTAAAACAAATTTTTAAAAGACTGAATAAAAATGTATAAAGCCTACATAACTTGTAAAATAATATGAAACATCTAAGATACACATAACAAGAGTCCCAGAAAAAAAAAGTGGAGGGGACTGAAAATTTTGGGACAGAAAATTTTGGAAAAAATAACAATAGAAAAATTTCCAAGTTTAATGAAAATCACAGAACCATACATTCAAGAATCTCAATCAATTCCAAGCAGCATTCTCTTTCTCTCTTCTCTCTGTCTCTCTCTCTCTCTCTCTCTCACACACACACACACACACACACACACAGAAAACCAAAGCATATCACAAGTAAATTGCTTAAAATCGGTGAGAAAGGGAAAATCTGACAAAACGTTGTACCATGTGTTATAGTAGATACTAAAGAGAATAAAGGACATATTCTATGTCCTAAGAAGATTGTTTTAGTTTTCAGTTTATGTATACTTGTGGTTTGCATGTGAGGCATCCAGATTTTCTCTAAGTTTGAAGGAATTATGACAGGCAGGACACAAGTTCTGATGTAGGTACAGAAACTTTTAGGATTGTTTCACAGATTGAGCAGCATCTGAAAGCAAGATTCTTAAGAAGCCAGGAGCAAAGCCCAAATTGAGAACGATGCAAGTTGTGCAAGGAAAAGTTCATCTGAATTAGATAGAAGAGACAAAGTAAAGAGTTTGATAAAGGTAAGGAGGGCTTCAGAACAATATTGGCAAGAAAAGACTCTTCTTTGGTGGTAGGATTTGGAATATCTTCAGAACAATACTGGCAAGAAAAGACTCTTCTTTGGTGGCAGGATTTGGAATATCTCAGAATAAGGATTTCTTCAGAGGTAGTCCACATTGAGAAGAATCTGAGTATTACGCCCAAGAGGGCATCTGTGATCTGCAAATAGAACATTCTCCTCTGAGAAACTGATGTCTTTGTAGGACATTCTAAAATGGCTCGTCATTCCACATTTTCAGATCTCAAATCCCAAAGACTCCTGTTTCAGAAGGTTGTTTAAACTTCATTCTCTACTTTATCATTTCTACTTTCTCATGCTCAAAAGCCTTCTAGCCAGTCTGATTGCAGTTTCTTTCTTTGTCCTCTAACCTATGCCATACAGAACAACCAAACAAAACTTTCCTAAATGCTGTGTGCATCAGGTCTTTCCAAATGTCCTGAAAAATACACAACACACACACACACACACACACACACACACACAAATGGAATCCTACTCAGCCATAAAAAAAGAATGAGAGCTTCCAACTGATAACAACATGGATGGACCTAGAGGGTATTATACTAAGCGAAATAAATCAGACAGGGAAAGAAAATACCATATGATTTCACTACTATGTGGAACATAAAAAACAAAACAAACAAAAAGCAAAAATAAACTCATAAAAACAGAGAACAAATGGATGCTTGCTGGGGGTGAGGGATGGGTAAAATGGACGAAGGAGAGTGGGGAAATATAGGCTTCCAGTTCTGGAGTGAGTAAGTCATGGAATAAAAGGTACAGCAGAGGGAATAACGTCAAAGATAACGTAACAGCATTGGAGGGTGACAGATAGGTAGCTCTACTTGTGAGCACAGCATAACATGGGGACTTGTGGAATGACTATGCTGTACACATGAAACTAATGCAACATTGTACGTCAACTGTACTTGGATTACTATGCTTGTTTGGAAGCAGCTGGAATAGCTCTGTACAGTTTCTAGTACTGTGTTTCTCATTTCCATGTTATACAAACATAACACATAATTTTGTGCTTGTGACACATAGCAGATAACCAAAAAATATCATCTTTTGTTCCACATTCAATATAAGAAAGTTCTGGCTTCCCACAGATGCTGTTTTATAACACGATCCTATCACACAGAGAGCTACTGCTCAAGTACTCTAGATCAGAGGACCTCAGTCGTTATATCAACAAAAAAGGGGAAAAAAGAAAATTAAGATCCATTTTGAAGACAGTCAAACTAATATATCTTCATGAAAACATGAAGAAAATAAAGGAGTGGTTTTGAGGGAACTTGTTACATTCTCTCACTAAGCAGCCCGGGATGTAACTAGGGGACATTTTTAGGATCAGAGTTGGGTTGAAGTTAAATGGATTCTGTGACAATTTTCTCTCTTCTCTTGAGATGTCTTGAGTGCACAGTTCACCTGAATTAATTGCATTAAATTTTAGAAGGAAAGAAAAGAGAGAAAGAATTTCTGCTAATGTGCAGGAGCTAACAGACGGCCCAGGCCAAAACCTCCAGAGAACCAATTATTGGTTTCGAGACTAACATTTTGTGGGGAACATTTTCATCAAAGAATATAAATGTAGAAGTTGAAGGTGACTAATCTTTCATTACCATTCAAATTCAGTACCTTGCCTGACCCAATCTCCATGATGAAGATTATGCTGTAATGTATAGCAACACTTGTGATATCCAGAGAGCAGTTCCTCCCAGCTAAGGGTCACCATGGCTTCTTCATCTTCATGTGCACTAGCAGGACGCTCAAACAGGGAAATCAAGGCTGTGGTGAAAGCAATTGCTTGAACCTTAAGAGAGATGTTGAAAGGAAAACAAATATGGAGAGTGTAATTGCTGCAAAAGATTCTATGTTCCTTAAGATTAATAAGGAGCAGATATTGAATTAATGTTAGTTTCCTCAATATTATTTAAAGGATGCAGGCAGCAGTAGCAAAAGACAGAACAACTACAATGTTGGTAAAGCAATTACCAAGGGCAGTTCATTATTTGCTTTTACGATACGTTTGTTATTAAAAACACAGAGAATGCAAAGCTTTCACAATTAGGAAAGGAAACTGTTCAAATTAGACTACTGCAGAGTTCATGGGCATATTCTTGTGTCATTTAGCAAGTAATACTTTTTCAGCAGCTGAGCGGAATGTGATAGGAAGATGAATCACAGTATCCAATGTCTGGGTTTTTGTGCTGCCCTCTGGAATGCATCTATCCCTTTGTTACGCGATACAGGAAATAAGCACTGCCCAGGAGGTCAGTACAGAGGAGCCTTTTGAATGAAAATCAGAATAATTAATTTGAAAGAGTTATAAGAGATAACTTTTAGGCATTTGATAATTGATGCTTATTAAAATTTGGACCTAATAAATTAAGCATCCTATGGTGAAAAAATTGCTTTTTTTTTTTCTAAATAATGAAAATGAGACTCTACATCGGCAAGAAAACCACACGAAGGTTGTCTTTCATAAGCAAGAAAAGGAACTGTGACATAATCCGTCTTGTCCATGTTCAGCGTGTGTGGCCTTCTCATCTGTAACATAGTTCAGTTCAGAGGTCACTCTCTTTGCATTCTATTTCTATACTGAGCTACAATTTGATGATTAAATCCATAGTTCAATCTTCCCTTTCCTCACTTACCTTTCCAGTTATGTCCCCAAAAGAAAGAACTGATTTGTTGGCATCAAGGGGATCATACCAATATTCCATACAAATTGGTGTTCCTTTCAGGCCTTGAAGTTTATACTGACAAGGAAATTCTCCTTTGGACAGCAGATCATAGAAACAAATCTCTTTACTGGTAAAAGCCACTGCTATCTAAAGTAGGAAATAGAAAATCAGAAAGCATTTCTGATGAATTTAGTGCAATTGGTATAGAAAGACGACATGCAAATCTTAGCACCAAAGCAGACACTGTTCCCTGAGGGTCATTGACAGTATCACAAAAACATAGCATGGTGGCACAAGTGTACTTTATTCTAACTTTGGAGGCTAGCCAAGAAAAGAATTTTTCCCATTAAAGGCATTTGAACATACTTTCTTCTGTATCCCCACTTCACACACCTGCCAACCTCTTCCATCCATGGGAGACGAGATGATTAATCACATAGGAAAGACAAAGACAGAGGGCTACAGAATCACAAAGTCATTCCAGAAGCTTTACAAACCATGTTTTCAAAGCAAGCAGAGGCTTTCACAAAAATCAGTTGATGAAAACTCTGTAAGTAGCATTCATAAGGCAGATAAAATCCCAAAACCATTTTTAAAAGGGTCAATAAATTTGGTGATAAAATTGACAAAACTTTACTAAACTAACCCAAGATTTTTTTTAAGAAAAGAGTGAAAATACACATTACTAAAATCAGAAATAAAAGATATACACTACTAACGACCTGATAGAAATAAGAAAGTATCGTAAACAATGGAAAGCCAACAAAGTAGGTAACCTAGAAGAAAGTCCTAGACGAATTTCTGGAAACAAAAATATTACCTAAACTAACTGAAGACCAAATAGAAAATCTCAGCAGACACATAGTAAGTAAAACAATTGAGTTAGTAATCAAAAAAAAAAATTTCTCACAAAGAAAATCCCAGGCCCAGATGGCTTCACTAATAAATGCAATCAAACATTTAAAGAATTGACACCAATGCTTTACAAACTGTTTCGAAAGAAAGAAAGAAAGAAAGAAAGAAAGAAAGAAAGAAAGAAAGAAAGAAAGAAAGAAAGAAAGAAAGAAAGAAAATACTTCCCAAATCACTTAATGAAACCAGTACTATCTTGACTAAAACCACACAAAGACATAAGAAAACTGCAGATCCATAACCCTAATGAATGTAAAAATCATCGATACTTGCCAAGAGAATCCAACAACATATAAATACAGATTACATACCATGACCAGTTAATATTTATGCCAGAATTCAAGACTACCTTAACATACAAATATCGATCAATGTAATCTACTATATTAATAAGGTACAAAAACTATGATTATCTCAGTAGATACCAAAAAAAGCATTACGGACAAAAATCCAACACATTTTCATGAAAAAAAAAATGCTCAATAAACCAAGAACACAAGGAAACTTCTTCAACCTGATATATACAAAAAACCCAAAGCTGCTAGAATATTTAATGCTAGAAAACTGAATGTGTTCTCCCTAAGATCAGGAACATGATGAGGATGTTCACTCTCACCACTACTATTCAACACCACAGTGGAGTTCCCAGAAAGCGAAACTAGGCAAGAAAAATAAATAAAATAAAAGCATCCAGTTGGGAAAGGAAGAAGTTAGACTGTCTTCAGTAGACAATATGACCTTAAACATAGAAAATCCTAAAATAACAACAAAAAATGATGAATACCAATAAATGAGTTCAGTGAAGTTGCAGGACATAAGGTCATTTTTTAAAAATCTACTGTATTTCTATACACTAGTAATGAACAACCTGAAAATGATACTATCAAAAGCAGTGTTAGAGGGACACCTGGGTGGCTCAGTGGTTGAGCGTCTGCCTTCGACTCAGGGCATGAACCCAGGATCCATGATTGAGTCCTGCATCAGGCTCCCTGCAGGGAGCCTGCTTCTCCCTCTGCCTGTGTCTCTGCCCCCCCCCCTCTCTGTGTCTCTCATGAATAAATAATAAATAAATCTTTAAAAAAAAAAGCAGTGTTCAGAAAATACGAATGCAAATGCTGTGATTAGTATGCTATGATACAGTATTTGTAAATTATCTACCTGATAAATGTATATCTAGGATATATAAAGAACTCCCAAAACTCAACATAATAGACCCAAAAATAAAATGGGTGAAAGATTTGAACAAACACTTTACTGAAGAAGATATACAGGTAACAAATCAGTATATGAAAATACACTCAGTATTATTAGTCATAAGGGAAATGTGAATTAAAACCACAGTCAGATAAAATACAAACCTAGTGATACCACTAAATTAAGAGGAGTAAAAAACCCTGATCAGACCAAATGTTGGTAAGGATGTGCTATATCTACGTAATGAAATATTACACAAGGATAAAAAAGATAAACTACTGATGTATCTGAAAACAATTGAGCCAAGTTAAAGAAGTCAGACCAAAAAGGGTACGCACTGTATGATGTCAACTGTATAGGAATCTAGGAAATGCTAACTATTATATAGTGACAGCATATCAGTAGTGACCTGACAAGAAGACATGGGAGGGATTGGACAAAAGGGCATGAGGAAACTTTTGAGGGTGACAAGTGTGTTCATTGTCTTCATTGTACCATTGATTTTTCACAATATACAAATGTATTAAAATCTATCAACATGGGTGCTTTTAATATGTGCAGTGCAAGCAGCAATGTCCACAATAGCCAGACTGTGGAAGGAGCCACCATCGAAAGATGAATGGATAAAGAAGATGTGGTCTATGTATACAATGGAATATTCCTCAGCCATTAGAAATGACAAATACCCGCCATTTGCTTCGACGTGGATGGAACTGGAGGGTATTATGCTGAGTGAAGTAAGTCGGAGAAGGACAAACATTATATGGTCTCATTCATTTGGGGAATATAAATAATAGTGAAAGGGAATAGAAGGGAAGGGAGAAGAAATGGGTAGGAAATATCAGAAAGGGAGACAGAACATGAGAGACTCCTAACTCTGGGAAACGAACTAGGGGTGGTGGAAGGGGAGGAGGGTGGGGGGTGGGGGTGAATGGGTGGCGGGCACTTAGGGGGGCACTTGACCAGATGAGCACTGGGTGTTATTCTGTATGTTGGCAAATTGAACACCAATAAAAATAAATCTATTGTTTAAAAAAATATATGTGCAGTGCACTTTGTGTAATCATATCGCAGTAAAGCTACTTGAGAAAAGAAGAAAGAAAAGCAACATTCCTTAAACTTCTATGTAGACTAAGTGCAAAGGAAAGGCTAAGATTTAGTTATCAATCCTGGAGTGAAGAAAAAATGCAATATAATCATCACATAATATAACAAGACAAATATTACGTGATAATAAGATAATAGAATGCTGCACACGATATAAAAGAAAAGCTGGGCCTGAACTATGTTGTAATCCACAGTTAGCATCAGCACCAGATCCTTAGCAAGAAGGAACATCAGCGGCCACTCTAGAGGCAGCAAAGACTGAAACGCAGGTTCTGAAATCAGGCTGCCTCTGTTTACACATCTTGCAACACTGATTACATGCTGTGTGACCAGGGCCAAATTCTACAACCTCTCTTTGCCTAGTCTCTCACTCTTAAAGGGGGGAATAATAGCCACTTCATGATGATCTTGAGAAGATAAAGAGAACAGGGCATGTCACATAGGAAGCTGATGATGATGATGATGACGATGATTCTTTATGTTCAAGACATTAGAGCATACCATTCCCCACTAAAAAGAACCTGGGTCTTTGGGAAAATGGCTGATTTGGGGTCTGGCACAATAAATATGCAAGATGATCCTGGAACATCTTGTCACACCAGAAAGCAAAGAAGCTTTCAAAGACTAATACTGTTATACCAGACAAGACTCAGAAGCTGACTTGTATTCATCCCAGTGTCCAAAGATAGCACAATTTTAAGGATGGGCTAATAACTCAGTGGGCTGAAACAAATCAAATTGTTTAAGCTCATGAGGTTTTTTTTGTAATGATATTGATAACAATAATGATAATAGCTCTCATTTTTCATCTTTAGAGGATTTTGAATGCTGGTAAATAAAAGTAAAGAATTAGCCATTTATCTGGCCTTTGGTCTATGATTAGTACTACATTCTAACTAAACAATTGACAAAGGACATTTCTTTTTATAAAGGTATTGCAATTTATAAAGGAAGAGGAAATGATGGAATCAGAATGCCATCATCTTGCAACCCCTAAACGACTTGATAGATCAAGGAATATTCAGCAATAAGTGCTAATAACCCAAGAAGAAGGAGAATAGGCATTTTGCGCCTCCTGATTGAGGAACACCTATTTCAGAAAAAAAAACATCCTGAAACTGATCAAGGTAGATCAAGATTATCAATATACTGGAAATATAGAGAACTAGTAAATATGCTAAGTAACCCTATCTAAATATGGTCTGCAAAGTCTAGACTGTGGGAAACTGTAAAGGACAAACATCTAGTTTCTTTAACAAAAACAACAACAGCTGTTTTGCAAAACAATGCAAGAATAAAGAAGAGATGGAGAAAAACATGTAGATCAAAAGAGACCTATCAACAATTCACAACAGTTTGGACCTTATTCAGATCTTGATTCAAACAAATTATCAAAAAAGAAATTAATAAACTGTTAAAAAGATTATAAGACAAGAAAGTATGTACATGACTGGATATTTGATGATAGTAAGGAACTGTTATAATTAATATTAAATATGATAGCAGTATTATGGCTATGCTAAAATGGGAGACTTTTTATAATATGAAATATTTACATATTAAATAATTGCATGTTTTGGATCTCAAAAGAGGGGAGATTTAGATGAAACTAGGTTGGCTGTGAATTGGAAATAGTTAAGGGTAGTAATTGGTTCTTAATACTATTATCTCTGCTTATGGAAGCATTTAAAAATCTTCATAGCAAAGCTTACCGTCTGCTGAATATAAAATACTAGAATATGGATTCTTTAAGTTTCTTCATCCTTCCCTCACAAACTGATTTTCACTTTGAATATACTATCTTGCTCATAGGTAGAGTCATATAAGGCTATTTTTGTACTTTGTGGCCCTCCCCAACACAATCAAGAAACTGATTAGAATTGTGGCTAAAAATCAGACAAGCAATTCATTCCTTGTAACTGTACTGAGTTGTGCCATGCATTGTTATGGCCTCTCGGTTCAGCATATACACCCATGATTCTGCTATAGAGTTGGGAACGTCTTACCAGCTAGTAATGTCTCATGGCTGCATTGAGGACAGAGCCAAGAATCTGAGTCACTATCAGTTGGGTCCTTTAAAGGTGGCCAAGAAAATAGTTTGGGAAATTGAATAGCTCACTTAGCTCCACTTGCATTCCCTCCAGGTCAGAGGAGAGGCACCCAGGGTTCCTACAGTTCTTTGTCACTGTTAGTGTTATACTTGATACTGGTCAAGAGCCTTGTCCCATCATTTTTCCCCTTTTAAAGTAGTAAATTTATTTATTTATTTATTTATTTATTTATTTATTTATTTATTCATTCATTCATTCATTCATTCATTCATGAGAGACACAGAGAGAGAAGCAGAGACATAGGCAGTGGGAGAAGCAGGCTCCATGCAGGGAGCCTGATACGGGACTCAATCCCAGCACCCTGGGATCACGACCTGAGCCGAAGGCAGATGCTCAACCACTAAGCAACCCAGGTGCCCCAGTAGATTTATTTATAAAGACTAGGTACCTTGTTTACATTTTCCAGAGAAACCAGGCTTGTCACCCACAGGTGTTTAAGCTTGGTGGCATCTGAACTGATGGGAAGTGTTTCTTGCAGCTTTAAATTCTCTCCCCAGACTCCTAGTAAACCTTCCTTACTGATGGTCAGATAACGACTTGAACTTTTTAAGAAAATTACTTTTTGAATGGTGTCCTTGTGCTTCACTGGGAGGAATTCAAAGTCTTTCCAGGCGGGAACCACCGTTGCCTTTGCTCGTTCATCTTTCTCATAAAGTGCGAACAGCATAAAGGAAGTCAGCTTGTCCCAGTTAATGAAGCCATCTTGGGCCACATCCACTTTGTCAAAGAGCTCCCCATATTCTTGCTTTGTGCCCCAACCCACAGTCTCTGTCATCCTTTGCATAAACTCTTCTCTAGACATGCAAATGGCTTGACAAGGATCTGAGGGCTAGAAATAGGAATAAAAACAAGACAACAATGAAAGCATCCATAAGTACAGAGCATTGTACCATCCCAAAATATGGACCCAATCAGCAATTCTTCCAAAATGCAAAGACAAATGTCTTTTACTTTTATAACAGAACTGTATTTAATTGGGGCTAGGGAGCAAATAATTGACAGGGCTACAAGCTGATATTCTCAATAACAAATATCCTCATAAATGGAAAAGGGAGGCAGGAGAGTCAGAGATTTGATGTGATGATGAAAGCAGCAGTCGGAGTAATGTGGGGCTATATTCCAAGAAATGTTAGCACTTCTGGAAGCTGGTAAAGGGAAGGAAACAAGCTCCACTAGAGCCTCCAGAAGGAAGGCAATGAATATCAGGCTCCTTGCATGGAGCCTGCTTCTCCACTGCCTATGTCTCTGCTTCTCTCTCTGTGTCTCTCATGAATGAATGAATGAATGAATGAATGAATGAATGAATGAATGAATGAATAAATAAATAAATAAATAAATAAATAAATAAATAAATTTACTACTTTAAAAGGGGAAAAATGATGGGACAAGGCTCTTGACCAGTATCAAGTATAACACTAACAGTGACCCTGATTTTGCCCTGGAAAACCCATTTTGGGCTTCTGACCTCCCATGTTAGATGAGAAATTTGTATGTTTGAAGCTGCTAAGTTTGTGGTAGCTTGTTATAACATCAGTAGGAAACTAGCATAGTGGTTTATGGAAGATGGGTGAACAGAGTTCAGCACAGCCAATAAAATTTTACCACATTGAAACTTTGATCCAAAAGTAAGAAGTCTACTTTCATAAATACGCCATTACAAATGCATCATTACAGTGAAACCATATGTGTTTGATTTTTGTTATTAGTGGCACTTATGCTCTATAAAGTCCTTGTAAATGCTAAATTAGCAGATAACAAACCACAGTTCTGAGAGGAAATACAGTTATGTTTCTATGAGCCTCTGATCAAAATATTTTAATCACTTGATCAATTCATAATTTGTTTTGTGTTTCTGCTGAAAGACACTTAATTTAATATATATATAATTTCCCTAATATTGAATTCATGAACAACTGAGCAAAGCTTATCTAATATATCTAATAAAACTGAATAAAGCTTATCTGTTTTCATAAGGTACATCATTGCCTTGTTGCACTTAGGAATATTACACAGAACTTTACCACCACACTTGGGTGCCCTTTTAAATAGTGAAATCACCAACAAAAACACAAAATGCAAAAAGAACTTGGCACCAAGCAGACCACAAATAGGATACTTGTTTGCAGTATGAGAGCTAGAATTAAAAGGGAGCGTGTTATATTGCTTGACCTCAGCCTGAAATATATATGTTGGAGGCTAAAATAATTTGCCCCTCTGTATGTGTCTGTGAATGACTATGAAAGTGTGTCTAGTATTAATTTTGGGGCTACAAATAAATTTTAGCAAGTAGGCAAACTCATAAATACAAAATATATGCATAATGAGAATATTATACTGTCAATATTATGGTTTGAGATAATATTTCAAATAAGTATATGCTTTACTACTTAATAGGCTATTTAGATTTGGTGAGATTCATGATGAGAGGACCTACTTTTCCTACTACCTTGGAGCCAAAGGGTTGGGATTGATAGTAAGCACCGAGAGACAGCATTTGTAGAGTAAGTCAAATAATTGTAGGTTTAACCCTAATTCCACCAGTAATTGTAGAAACTACTGGCAAGTTACTTTACTGCAGAGTCTTCATTTTGCTATCTGTAAGGTAAATATAGCAATAGCAGCCACAAGAAAATTGTTTTAAAAATTAACTGAAATATCCATAGATGTAGAAAAAGCATTGGACAAATTTCAGTGCTTATTCATGACAAAAACTCTCAGTAAACTAAAAATAGAGGGGAATTTCCTCAACTTAAAGAATATCTACATCACTCAGCACCAGGGAAATACTAATCAAAACCACCTCACACCAGTCAGAATGCTAAAATTAACAAGTCAGGAAACAGATGTTAGTGAGGCTGTAGAGAAAGGGGAATCCTTTTACACTGTTGGAGGGAATGCAAACTCTAGGAAGATAGTATGGTGGTTCCTCAAAAAGTTAAAAATAGAACTACCCTAAGACCCAGAAATTGCACAATTAGGTATTTATCCAAAGGATACAAACATATTTATCCAAAGAGGCACCTGCATCCTAATGTTTATAGCAGCAATGTCCACAAGAGCCAAAATATGGAAAAAACCAGATGTCCATCAACAGATGAATGGACAAAGAAGATGTGGTGCATATACAATAGAATTACTCAGCCATCAAAAAGAATGAAATCTTGCCATTTGCAATGATGTGGGTGGAACTAGAGTGTATTATGCTAAGCAAAATAAGTCATTCAGAAAAAGACAAATACCATATGATTTCATTCATATGTGGAATTTAAGAAACAAAATAGATGAACATCAGGGAAGGGAAGGAAAACAAGATAAAAACAGAGGGAGACAAATCATAAGAGATTCTTTTTTTATGTTTTTTTTATTTTTTTTAATTTTTATTTTTTTATTTATGATAGTCACAGAGAGAGAAAGAGAGAGAGGCAGAAAAAAAAAAAAGAGAGAGAGAGGCAGAGACACAGGCAGAGGGAGAAGCAGGCTCCATGCACCGGGAGCCGATGTGGGATTCGATCCCGGGTCTCCAGGATCGCGCCCTGGGCCAAAGGCAGGCGCCAAACCGCTGCGCCACCCAGGGATCCCAAGAGATTCTTAACTATAGGATACAGTGAGGGTTCCTGGAGGGGTGCTGGCGGGGGGGGAATGGGGTAACTTGGTGATGAGCATTAAGGAGGGCACCCAATAGAATGAGCACTGGGTGTTGTACTCAACTGATGAATCACTAAATTCTATCTCTGAAAATAACAATATATGTTAACTAAACTGAATTTAAATTTTTAAAAAAGAATATCTACCCAAGAGATGTACATCTAACATCCTACTAAATAGTGAAAAGCTGGAAGCTTTCCAACTAAGATCTGGTACAAAAGAAGAATGTTCCCTCTCATAATTGCTTTTTAAAATCATATTGTAAATTTTAACCTCTGCAACAAGATAAGACAAGGAAATAAAAGGCATAAAGATTGGCAAAGAGGAAGTAAAACTGTCTTTGTCCACAGGTGGTATGATCATCTGAGTAGAAAACCTAAAAGAATCAACAAATAAACTCCTAGAACTGAAAAGTGATTACTGCAAGACTGCAGGATAAAAGATTAATATGCAAAAGACAATTGTTTTGCTATATATCAGAGCATGAAGTGGAGTTTTTTTAATAATACATTTAGTTTTTTATTGCTGTTCAATTTGCCAACATACAGAATAACACCCAGTGCTCATCCCATCAAGTGCACCCCTCAGTGCCTGTCACCCAGTCACCCCCACCCCCCGCCCTCCTCCCCTTCCACCACCCCTAGATCGTTTCCCAGAGTTAGGAGTCTTCATGTTCTGTCTCCCTTTCTGATATTTCCCACACACTTCTTCTCCCTTCCCTTCTATTCCCTTTCACTATTATTTATATTCCCCAAATGAATAAGACCATATAATGTTTGTCCTTCTCCGATTGACTTATTTCACTCAGCATAATACCCTCCAGTTCCATCCACGTTGAAGCAAATGGTGGGTATTTGTCGTTTCTAATGGCTGAGGAATATTCCATTGTATACATAGACCACAGCTTCTTTATCCATCATCTTTCGATGGACACCGAGGCTCCTTCCACAGTTTGGCTATTGTGGACATTGCTGCTAGAAACATCGGGGTGCAGGTGTCCCGGAGTTTCATTGCATCTGTATCTTTGGGGTAAATCCCCAGCAGTGCAATTGCTGGGTCGTAGGGCAGGTCTATTTTTACCTCTTTGAGGAACCTCCACACAGTTTTCCAGAGTGGCTGCACCAGTTCACATTCCCACCAACAGTGTAAGAGGGTTCCCTTTTCTTTGCATCCTCTCCAACATTTGTGGTTTCCTGCCTTGTTAATGTTCCCCATTCTCACTGGTGTGAGGTGGTATCTCATTGTGGTTTTGATTTGTATTTCCCTGATGGCCAGTGATGCAGAGCATTTTCTCATTGGCCATGTCTATGTCTTCCTCTGTGAGATTTCTCTTCATGTCTTTTGCCCATTTCATGATTGGATTGTTTGTTTCTTTGGTGTTGAGTTTAATAAGTTCTTTATAGATCTTGGAAACTAGGCCTTTATCTGATAGGTCATCTGCAAATATCTTCTCCCATTCTGTAGGTTGTCTTGTAGTTTTGTTGACTGTATCCTTTGCTGTGCAAAAGCTTCTTATCTTGATGAAGTCCCAATAGTTCATTTTTGCTTTTGTTTCTTTTGCCTTCGTGGATGTATCTTGTAAGAAGTTACTATGGCCGAGTTCAAAAAGGGTGTTGCCTGTGTTCTCCTCTAGGATTTTGATGGAATCTTGTCTCACATTTAGATCTTTCATCCATTTTGAGTTTATCTTTGTGTATGGTGCAAGAGAGTGGTCTAGTTTCATTCTTCTGCATGTGGATGTCCAATTTTCCCAGCACCATATATTGAAGAGACTGTCTTTCTTCCAGTGGATAGTCTTTCCTCCTTTATCGAATATTAGTTGACCATAAAGTTCAGGGTCCACTTCTGGATTCTCTATTCTGTTCCACTGATCTATGTGTGTTTTTGTGCCAGTACCACACTGTCTTGATGACCACAGCTTTGTAGTACATCCTGAAATCTGGCATTGTGATGCCCCCAGCTATGGTTTTCTTTTTTAAAATTCCCCTGGCTATTCGGGGTCTTTTCTGCTTCCACACAAATCTTAAAATAATTTGTTCTAACTCTCTGAAGAAAGTCCATGGTATTTTGATAGGGATTGCATTAAATGTGTAAATTGCCTTGGATAACATTGACATTTTCACAATATTAATTCTGCCAATCCATGAGCATGGAATATTTTTCCATCTCTTTGTGTCTTCCTCAATTTCTTTCAGAAGTGTTCTATAGTTTTTAGGGTATAGATCCTTTACCTCTTTGGTTAGGTTTATTCCTAGGTATCTTATGCTTTTGGGTGCAATTGTAAATGGGATTGACTCCTTAATTTCTCTTTCTTCAGTCTCACAATACCATTTAGCTCAGTATCTAGAAAAATGAAATGCATATAAATGTAACAAAATATGTATAAGATTTATATGAGATAAACTATAAAACTCCAACCAATGAAATTAAGATGAGCTAAATAAATGACAAGCTATTCCATGCTTACAGATAGGAAAACTCAAGACTGTCAAGATCTCAGTTCTTCCCAAGATAATCTATAGATTCCTTGAAATGGCAATCAAAATCCCAATGAGTTATTCTGTGGATATCAACAAACTAATTCTAAAGTTTATATGGAGAAGCCAAAGATGCAGATGAACTAACACAATATTGAAGGACAAGAATAAAGTTGGAGAACTAACTCTGACTCCAGACTTACTACAAGGCTATAGTAAGTACCCAAGGATTGTGGTATTGGCATAAGAAGAATCAAAGAGATCAATGTAATAGAAAGCCCAGGAATAGACCCACAAAACTATAGTCATTAGATCTCTTACAAAGGTCCAAGGCAATACAATAAGAGAATAAAAGAATATTTTCAATAAATGGTGCTGGAATAACTGGATATCCACATGATAAAAAAATAAATAGGGATGCCTGGGTGGCTCAGTGGTTGAGTGCCTCCCTTCAGCCCAGGGCGTGATCCTGGAGTCCTGGGATCGAGTCCCATATCAGGCTCCCTACAGGGAGCCTGCTTCTCCCTCTGCCTGTGTCTCTGCCTCTCTCTGTGTGTGTCTCTCATGAATAAATAAAATCTAAAAATAAAAATAAAAAAATAAATCTAGACATAACCCTTACACCTTTCACAAAAATTAACTCAAGATGTATCACAGACCTAAACATAAGACACAAAACCATAAAACTCCTAGAAGATTACATAGAGGCAAACCTGGATGCCCTTTAGTCTGGTGACGAACTTCTTAGATGCAACGCCAAAGGTACTATCATGAGAGAAAGAATTCATAATCTGGACTTCACTGAAATTAAAAAAACTTCTGCTCTGTGAAATATAATGTCAAAAGAATGAGAATAAAAACCATAGCCTGGGAGAAAATATTTCCAAAAGATGTATCTGATAAAGAACTCATCCAAATTATATTTTAAAAATTCTTAAAATTTAACAATAAGAAAACAATCCAATTTATAAATGGGCCAAAGACCTTAATTAATACCTCACAGAAGAAGATATACAGATACAGATGGCAAATAAGCATACGAAAAGAAGCTCCACATCATATGTCATCAGGGAAATGCAAATTAAAACAGCGAGGTATCACCACACACTCTATTAAAATGGCCAAAATCTGGAACTCTGACAAAAGCAAATCCTGACAAGAGTCTAGAATAGGATCTCTCCTCCATTGCTGATTGGAATGTAACGTCAGACAGCCACTTTGGAAGATAGTTTGGTGGTTTCTTACAAAACCAAACATATTATACGATTCAGCAATCATACTCCTTGGTATTAACCGAAGTGAACTGAAAACTTAGGTCTACACAAAAACCTACACATGGATGTCTACAGCAGCTTTATTCATAATTGCCAATATTTGGGAAAAAACAAGCTGACGTCCTTCAGTAGGTGAATGGATACACCAACTGGTACATCCTGAGAATAGAATATTATTCAATGCTAAAAAGAAATGGGCTATTGAGCCATGGAAAGACCTGGAGGAAACTTAAATGCATATTAAGTGAAAAAAGCCAACCTGAAAAGGTTGTATGGTATAGGATTCCAACTACATCAAATTCTAGAAAAGGTAAAACCAGAGAGACAGTAAAAGTTTCAGTGGTTGCCAGGAGTTAGAGGCATGAGGGGGGTGGGGTGGTAAATAGGCAGAGCATAGAGGATTTTCAGGGCAGTGGAACTCCTTCTGTTTGATACCAATATGGTGGATACATGTCATTAGGCACTTGACCAAACCCCACAGAATGTACAACACCAAGAGTGAATCCTAATGTAAAGTGTGGACTTTGGGTGGTTATGATGTGTCAATGTAGGTTCATCAGCCGTAACAGTTGTACCCCACTGGTGGGTGATGGAGATAAAGCAGAAGGCTGTGCATGTTTTAGGGTAGAGGAGACATAGGTTATCTCTGTACCCTCCCTTTAGTTTCTTTTTTTCTTTTTTTTTTTTAAATTTTTATTTATTTATGATAGTCAGAGAGAGAGAGAGAGGCAGAGACACAGGCAGAGGGAGAAGCAGGCTCCATGCACTGGGAGCCCGATGTGGGATTCGATCCCAGGTCTCCAGGATCGCGCCCTAGGCCGAAGGCAGGCGCCAAACCGCTGCGCCACCTAGGGATCCCTTTAGTTTCATTGTGAGCCTAAAACTACTCTAAAAATATGAAGTCTTAATTAAAAAAAAAAAAAGATGAACTGAGGTATGATGTGTACAAAAACTAAGCAATCAAGTGTTTAATAGAATTTGGTGTAGACTTTTAATTAATTAAATTAACTTTCTGAGAAATAATTGGTATCCAGCCCTTTGAACTACTCAGAAGTCCATCATTCCTTTCTTTGTTAAATTATTTTTAGTCTAAAAAGTTTAGAGAGATGGAAATTTTTCAGTGACCCAGATTTCAAGTGTGGAGAAAGAAATCTGATCCTAAAAACACTCCATTTGAGCCAAAATTGCAAACTGTTTCTGAAAGCTAAGTCAATGTCAATCTTGTATTTTAAACTTACATAATGACATCAATCAACCCCTTCTATTTATGTTATTATCTTAGATTATGTTTAAAACATTTTAAAGCTGAATCTCAGAGTATTTTCTTCCTGTGAATTAGTGACTTCTCTCTATTTCTAAGCACAGGAAATGGATTTGACGGGTAGATACCAAAATAAGTCTTTTATATATTCTAGAATATGGAATTGCAAATAGACCATAAACAAATAAGACAACAAACTTTCTTCCCCAAAGTAACATGAACAATCAACGTTACAACTCTGCGTATTGATAAAGCCAATATGCCCTGGGAGATGATTTGAGGGATATTCCCAATTCATAAAGTTTGATAGAAAAGAGCGATTTTATAATACACCGGAAAATTCTGATTATTGATTGTTCACGGATTCAAGTTTGAAAATAAGACCAGTTTTTGCCATACCTTTGGTTAAAATTTAAGAATTTGCTTTAACTGAACATTTCTAACGTACTTCAAGAAGCATTATGCCTCGATCAGTATATGTTTTATGTTCATTGATTCTATTATGCCAGCTCAAATAAATTCATTCAATGTATAACGAAAGCATGTGATCTTTTACACAAACTTTAAAGCACAAATGCATTAACTTTTACCGCGCAGCTAATTCTCATTTTATCAGTGGCTCCCACTTATGTTCTGGGACTAAAATTAATTCACTCCCTCTATTATGTTATACACATCCCGCTGTGGCAGGGGGATTGTGTGGTTGTGCAGTTGGGGCTCTAAACCTCAGCCTCAGTTATTACACCTCTAAATAGGGATAATGATAACTGTTAGGGCTGTGATCAGGATTAGCGGATAATTGATGTGAACCACATGGGATAATTTAAGGTGAGTATAACACATTTATACTCAATACATGTTAATTCCCTGCTAAATGGTTTAAAGACTAGAAGGACTATAAATACAAAGCCATTGTGTTAGCAATGACTCTTCTCTAAGGATTTAGCTAAATTCATTTGTTAGAGAGAGAGAGTGTGTGTGTATGTGTGTGTGTGTGTGTGTAAGGATTTGGAAGGGTATGTAGTTACTAATTTTAGTAAAATGATCCTATTTATCAGGAGTGGCCAGTTGCTAACTAGACGCTTCTAAGAGGCTTCTCAGTGGCTCCAAAGAATATATGAAGGAGACTTTCCTAACAGGATTACAAGAAGCTCTCAGTTTCTCTGACTGTTGCCATCCTGGCAGCAGAGGCTAGTTTGGGGCTTCATATGAAATAACAACTAACTGTACACATGGCCTCAGCAGCTCCTCCTCGGATATAAAACTGGTCTAAGTGAGCCCAAGGAAAGGAAGGTTTCCCCCCGTTTCCAGACCAACACTGTGAGGCACTAGAGTTTGCATCTTGTCATGAGCCACTTCTACTGCTACTTTCATGGATTTTAGGTGAGCCAGTAGTTTCTATCCTGGACTTCTTGGCAGAAGGTAACTCCATAGGAAGAATGATAAAACAATCCCTCAATCTAAAAATGAGCTTGCATATACTGATTTAGTTGAGATAAACTCTCAATCTGTATTAGATCAGTACTAAGAGGCAAAATAACTTCTCTTTGAGCCATCTTTGGGAAAAAAATACATGTATATAGAAGTATACATATATATCTAAATTAATACCACCTTATTTAACATCTGGGTATTATCCCTGAATTTGCTGCATAGTATTTGTGTGGTCATAAATCAGTCATAACAAATCTCAGGGTTTATATAAGGATCCAATAAGATAATCTGCATAGAAAGCCATCTTTACCTTAAACAATTTTATTCCAGCTTTAAGTTATTGTGTTGAAGTCACATCCACAGCAAGCTAGATTCACAAGCACGTATTTAGTAATAGCGAGGGAAACATTAAGAATTTAGGAAATTTGATTTCATTATAAAACATAAGGATAAAGTAATTAATTCTCAGTACTTTCAATTGAAAATTTAATTTGACTTTAATAAGAAGTATGGCTTTAATATAACCTGCTTCCCATAGACAATTTGTTCGAATTTGAACGTAGACTTCCCAAACAAAAACTCCTAACGGTGTTTGAAAGTGTACCCTTTCACTTCTATTAGTCAAGATCCTCTGGTCTTTTTGAAGTAGAAATTAGTACCTTGGCATCTCTTAGAACTTCTTTTATAATAAAAGTGAATAGTTTATGATCTGAGAGAAAACATATTCTCATTCAGCCCTTCTAAGATAATGTTTGTACATTTATTTTGCTATGTTTATTTAACTATCAAGCAATACAGTAACACGGTATTGCTTCCAGCTGTGTCTGGTTGAGTATCTCAGTGGTTACAACTTTAGACATTTAGAAAATCTTCCTGTCTTCCTGAAGGCCTTTCAAAGAATATTCTAAAATTCCTTTCCTTTTGCCTAGAAAGCATTTTCTGCAGATATAGTCAGTTCTCAGGAGCTATCTTTAAAAAAAATAAAATGAAAAATCATGGACTTTGTAAAACTCCCTTCAGCCTTTGAGATTTGTAAGATTTGGATTTCACGGTACCTTCTGTGAAAACTAAGTGCTAAACCTAAGTGCAAACCTCTAAATATACATCCTTTGTAAGAAACTTGACAGCCTTTTTTAAATTCGAGATCATGTACTTTCAATTAGCAATGTGTAAGAGTGCCAACACATTTTTTAAATTATTTCCCGCACAAAATAATTCATAGAAATTTACTATAGAAAATACAAGATATAAAAAAGCCAAAAATTAAAATCCTCCATAATGCCATCAACATGTCAGATTGTTTTTTGGGCAGAAAGAGAAGTACCTGTGCATTATTTTTCAGATGGTGTCATGATATACATATCTTCATATGCTGCATTTTTCACGTTACATCAAACCTTGTACAATATATATTGGTCTTTACCATCATTTTTAATGGCTGCACAATATTCTGTGGATAAGACATACAATTTATGGCCCCCACTATTAAAAATTTCAATTGTTCCCAATGCTTTGCTGTTTTATATAAACAGCCATCTCAACGCATACATCTTCGCTCACTTGTCCAATTATTTCCTGTGGGAAATTCCCTAGAAACAGAATTGCTGAGTCAGAATTTAAAGTTTTTGATATATCTTGCCAAATCCTCCTCCAAAAGATTGAACAAATTTACATTTCCATCAGCAAAATAAGAGATTGCCTATACCCAAACCCCCACTGAGCTCATTCCTCTTAAGACTCACAGTTGTTTGCTAAAAAAATAGTTCTAGTAAGCCTAACCATTTACATACTTGCTGGCAAAATAAAGCGATACATTCTCAAAACCGACACTTAATTCTTCTAAATTCCGCCAACTTTTAGAAATGCTGTTCGTGTTTGTTTTTTCCTTATTTTTTTCCTGTAGCAATATTTTATAATGAAACAAGGGAAGAAAGGTTTTCTCTTTTTCCCCTACTCTGTAAATAAGGACTTGCCCAGGACAAGACCACAAGTCCTTTTTAAAAACTATGGAGCAACAACAATCGAATTTGCTCAGAAATCCAAGTATTTTTCTAGCATGTGAAAGCCAGCAGTGGGCTAACAGGTCACTGACCCAAAGTCCACCCTCTTCATTCATGGGTGAGTATGTGCTTTCAGATCCTGAAAATTAATGTCAAATTGTGAGTTATAAGGCACTTAGAGGGCTACTTCCTTCCATCCATACATCCTTCCATCCATCCATCCACTGATCTATTCGTTAATAAATAATACATTGAGCTTATACACCACGCAAGATAGAATAGGGTAGGTTTATTTATTCCATTCATTCAACAAATATTTATTAAGTGACTGCTCCATGCCAAACACTATTTTAAGCATGCGGCACCAGGGTCTGTGCTATTCAAACACACTTCAGTAAAAAGCCTTGGTGTACTGGTCATAATGAAGGACACATGGTTTCGGGTTTACCAAAAGTGAGAAGAACACAAGAGTCACACTAATTATTGTTTTTCCTAATTTCAAACTGAATTTAGCACTTAACACATGTCAAGAACGTTCCATAAAGAGAAATTGTCCACGGACCAGAGACCTTCCCTTGGTTTGAAAGCTTTTTATTTTTTTTCTTTCATATCATTAGAATTTTGCAATGCTTTTTTCTTTTTTTCTACACGAAAAATAGTTTCTAATAGAGTTTCAGAATCTGTTTTCCCCAGGACCTGCTAGTTTTATCAAGCATTTCACCCAAAATAATATTTCTTCTGTCAAATATTTGGCATGATTTTTGGGTAATGTTCCATGACAGCTGAATGAGTATACACTATCAAAATGCATCCTTTCCCCCTATCTCTATAATTAAATTTAAAATTAACATGCTGCTTTCTCATGCTTCGTTCTGTTGCGCTTGCCTCAATTTCCCTTGGTTACAAAGCCTATAGGTTATGAATATGTATTAGCGTTTGCTGTCAAACCCTGTGAACATCTTCTGGAGCAGAAGATTAGATGTGTTATTTCAAAACAGATGCATCAGTTTAAATCAACCCCTGCAATGTTCACCTACCAGTGAACTTTCATGAGAGACTGAACAACAGAACAGGAGACATGAGTCTGCCAGCCAACGTTCATATTGCCTTTTTTTTTCCTTGCTTCAATGAATTTTAGTCAGTTTTAATTTTCATGAACAGTATGATCTCAACGATTCAAGAGCTCACCGGTTTGAATGGAGTTAAAATTTCAGGACTAACCAAGACACAGGCAAATGGATGCCTGAAAGCACCACACTACTTCTGCCCAACCCAACTTTGCACTTCTCTCTCTCCTCTTTCTGGAAAACTAATCCCCCAACCTGAATTTACCTGCCAGAGTGATGCCTTTCCCTCAGATGGCAGCTTGGATGTTCCTTCCTCCAGGAAGCCTTCCAGGGGGCCCCCTCCCCAAGGTGAGCAACATGCTCCCACAACACTGTTTTTTTGTTTGTTTGTTTGTTTGTTTTGTTTTTATGTATTTATGATAGTCACAGAGAGAGAGAGAGAGAGAGAGGCAGAGACACAGGCAGAGGGAGAAGCAGGCTCCATGCACCGGGAGCCCGATGTGGGACTCGATCCCGGGTCTCCAGAATCGCGCCCTGGGCCAAAGGCAGGCGCCAAACCGCTGCGCCACCCAGGGATCCCCACAACACTGTTTTTTTCCTCAGAGCACTGAGCAGTTTTTAACAGTAACAGCGAGTTCACTTGTTGGCATACCCTTCGGTGAGGGAAGGTCTGAGTCTAAGTGGTTTTCAGCTCCCACAGGACAGACATTGATAAGTACCTGTTGCTAGAATGAGGGAAATGAATGAATATATTTTTAATAGGCTCTTCCATGCTGCAGAAGAGATGCTCATCTGTTTTCCTAATAACTACAAGTTTGAGAAGGAGGCCAGAGCAATGAACAATGGCCAAGTTATAGAATAATACAGCATAAAATGTGGGAAAATCAGAAATAATTCTAAATAAAGTTTAGGGTTGTTTGCTATGAGAAAAGGGACAAAAAAAAGGGATATCAGACCACTCTGAGCAATGTTCTGGCTCTGCCCAAAACTCAGATGGAGTCGGACAAATCCCTTCATTGAGATTTTTGTTTCCTTGCCTGGAAAATAAAGACAATAAAATAGGTCTCTATCATCTCTCTCTTAATGCTAAAACTCACTGAAAGGAAGTTGATGGAGAAACACTACTTAGTAGAAGATCAAAGTATTTATAAAAAGCATTGCTTGTAAATTCAGCATTATTTAAATTCAGCATTGGTAGGCACACATTTAGAACAGTACCATGGAATTTGTAGTAGGATACACTGACATTTTAATGACATTTATCTTTGCACTGAATTATGGTATAGATAAGATGCCCACTAAGCCATTTGCTAGGCCTTACCCTGCTAAAGCACACTTCTATTTTACCATAATTGAGACCTCGATACACACACAAATACACACATTTTTCATTTTAGAATATGATCATGCACTGTTCTGTAATTTTCTCTTTTTTTTTGCTGAACAGTAAATCTTGACAATTTTATATGCCTGCCTTATTCTTTTTAATAGCTGAATAGTAGGCACATCCCATAATTTATTTATCCGTTCACTTGTTGGCAAATATTTGGGCTGTTTGAAATAGTCCATTTTACTGACAATCACAATGAATATTCTTATACATATATTTCTTCTGCACATGTCATTATTTAGGACAGCACATCAAATTAGAATTGCTCCTTCAAAAAGGACACACTGGATACATTTTACATTTGATACACTTCTGGAAAACTGCCTACCAAAAAACGCTTTGGCAATTCACAGTCTCAATAATAGCACCCATTTCCCGGATTCTTTGCCAGCAGTATATATTGGTAATCTTTTTAATCTTTGCCAAGCTGATAAATGAAAATGCAGGTCTTTTTTTATTTGGAGTTTCAAATCAAATTCCTAATAAGTATGAGGATCTTTTCACATGATTAACAGCCATTTGTGTGGCATTTTACCTTGAATGCATAAAATATGATAAAATATATAAACATAGTTTATGTAAAATAGAGCTATATGTGCTATGTGTAAGTGCATTTATGGGTAGAAATGAATAAACATACACTGGAAAGATGCAACATGTGAGTAGTTACTTGAGGCAGAGCAGTGGCTGAAGGTGGACCATGGTAAAGGGGACTTTCATGTGTGACTCGACTTTTTACAATGAGAATAGTGATTCCTTCTAGCTTTGCTTTAATAACAAAGGACCGCTAAATAGGAATCATAAAGATGGGTGAAATTGTATTTCACTGGCTATAATCTCTTTTTCTTGCCCTTCTACTTCCGGGAAATAACCCTGCTACTTTATTTATTATAGCCACTCCAGTTGTTTTTCCATCCCCTTGAAAAATTTCCCTAAGCTCCATCTTAGACACTCAGCTCTCTCCTCCAGGTATCTCAGCTGCACCCATGCTCTCCACTCTCTGGGATCTACAGATCTCATTTGACTTCTCTCCACCTGCCTGACCCTTATCCCTGGCTTTAAACAAATAATAGCCTTGTACTTAATCAGGACATTTGCAATGAGAGCAGCAAAAAGAACACGCAAGAAGCTATGATAAGGGTGAACAGAAACCTAGTAAGGTACTAATCCAGCCTGGATGGTGAGAGAAGACTTTCTTGAGAGAGTGATATTGAAATATGAAGTAGGTGTAGGAGTTTGCTGGGAAATTGTCAGGGAGCAGGCAGGAGCAGTCCATGCTGAGCCCAGCATTTGTTAAGTCCTAACACAGAAATACAGTTAAATCACTCAAACAACTACAACACCGCCATCATGACTTAAATAATTTGAGTCGAGTTCCAGTGCCAGATAGTTTTGACTGATTTGTTGGAACTGTAAATCCAGACTAAACACCTGTGGGGAGGTGGGACCAGGTTGGATGAGGAAGTAAGAATTCCCCCAAAGGGAATAGATGTTATGTATTCTCTACAGTACTAGGGAAGAATGTAGAAAAATAAGTTTTAGGTGAGAGTGAAGGGAAATATTTTCTGGTATCTTTGGGGCCAAGAATCAATTTGGCCTCCAGGCTCTACCATCTGGTAGGTATACAGAGAGTAATCCCTAGCCCATATGAATGTGGTCAGAAATGAGGAAATGGAACAGGCTAGTAGGATACCATGAAAAGGGATCAAATCAGCATTGTCCAATAGGACTCTCTGCAATGATGAAACTATTCTAGAATCTTAACTATCCAATATGAGAGCTACTAACCATGTGTGGCTGAGTACTTTAAATGAATCTTCATTTTATTCAATTCTTATTTTATTTCACTTTAATTTAATGACCACATTGTGGTGGGGCCACCTGGGTGTCTCATTGGTGAAGCGTCACAACTATTGATTTCAGCTCAGGTCATAATCTCAGGGTTGTGAGATTGAGCCCTACGTCAGCCTCCACACTCAGCGCAGAGTCTGGTTGAGATTCTTTCCCCATCTTCTCTCCCCCCCGCCCCCGCGCTCTCTCTTTCTTCAATAAATAAATAAATAAATAATTTTAAAACTTAAATCAGTCCATCAATCACCACACATGGCTCATGGTCACCATATTGGACAACGCAAGTCTGGAGGAGCATGACAACCTGGTCTCAGAAGTGTTGACAGACTTAGGGAAGAACGTGTACACACATGGAAGGGGAAGAAGTAGAGGAAAAGAATGTCCTTGGTGGTCCTCAGCAGAGAATGTAGGTAGCCAGAGAATCAAGATTTAATAAAGGCCATATCCATAAAACAGTGGGAAGACAGGATAAGGGAGGAAAAGACCCTGAGGGACTTATGGAAGTGAGAAGCCAGCGCCTTGGGAGAAAGGTTGGAAATCACCAAGGAACAATCCCAAGGCTTCTTATTTCTAGCAACAGAGCCAGTAGGTTCCTGTCATGATTGAGTGTGCTATACTGGGTGACAAATGTGCCATCAAAATGGCACAAATACAGTTCTTTAGTTGTCTGTTTTCTTCATATTTCGTTTTTAATTCTCTGGAAATTGGAAAAAGTAGGCCATGCAGTAGGTCTGCAGGTCTGGCTAAGCTGATGCATTACAAATGAATAGCACCAGGCATTTTGCTGCCTTTCCCTCAGCTTTATATTGAGGTTTTTGGTTGCTTTCTCTATTCCAGTCCTGGTCAAAGCTCAAGGTTAAAATATTTGCTCACCTAAAACACTCTTCCTCACCCTCTCCGATCCAGATCAATTTTTATAAGCACCTGCTCCAAAAGCACACAGAGAAATTGGAAAGGGCATGAAGCTGTTAGAGAACCTGTCATAAAATTCAGCACAAAGTCAACAGTGTTCAAGAAGACCAATCTTTCATGTGTGTTGACACAAAACTTCCCTTGCTTGTGTTTTGGTGATGACATAGTTTGCTGACCTCGACCGTGAATGCAACTCAGACATCTCCAAAGAATCTCCTTCATTTCCAATTGTGCCAGCAGCAGTGGTATTGGATTTGCTTTGTGCTATCACCTCGGTGCTGGGGGAGAGGAAAGGGGGACCCGCAGAGCTCTGCTGATTTTCTCTTGCCATCAAAAATAGGTTTTTTGATTCCACTAATAGAGTTGGAGTGAGACATGCTCTGACCTGCTGCCTTTGTTTAGCAGGCTATGAATTGACTGAGGCTGCTAAATGCATAGGGTACCATATAATAGGGTTATAGATTAAGCTCTACCTGTTTACCTTCTCATAAGCCTCCATTGAGATGCCTTGAGAAAGGAAAAGATGATAAAGCAATAGATTATTCTTATCTTTTCCTTTTTTTTCTTCCACCTTTTCTCTGCATTGATTTTATTGTAGGAGCTGTTGATTATTTGCTGATTGCACATTAATTCCAAGTTGCCAGGGCAGAGCGTCTGTGTGCTATCAATTTAACATGCTTGTTTTGTTAATGAAGTCCTTCTCCTATTGGATTCCCACTCCTTAAAGCAACATCCCAAAGGGAGGTTGCCTTGTGGCCAGTGGGACCTGAGCCATACAATGGGCTGGAAAGTTGACAATCTGTCCCTGGGCCCTGGCTCTATCCCATGGAGTAATTCAACTAAGTATTTTTGAGTTTCATTCTCCTTGTGTGTAAATGGAAAGTAAAAATGGTTACATTCCAGGCTGGTAAAGGATCAAATAACATGATACCAAACACAAAAATGCATCATAAAATCTTACAATACTTGAAAGATAATACACTTTTATTCATCATTTTTACCTCCCCTGATTTCCAGGAAGAGTTTTAGTTCAGTTATGAGGAAGATAGAGGTGGGTGGACCGACTGCTCAAGCAAAGAGGAGTCATATAATGAAAATAGAGAATTGTTCCAGAAAAATTGTGCAAGTCATTCAAGCTCTTTGGGCTTCAGTTTCCTTGATTTCTAAAGTGGGGATAATAAGGTTGTAGTGAGGGGTCAGTAAGATAGTATCTGGAAAATACTTGGAAGAATAAGTGCTCAGTTAACATAGATACTATATATTCAGTGAGTAGAGGTTAAACCACATGGCCTCTAACAGTCTCTTGATTCCAACTCCTACAGTTCCTAAAAGAAATTAAACTTTGAATAACACAACTATGCTTTTGCATTCCTTTTAGTTGTGCTAGGAAGTGGAAGCAATGAGTTACAAAGACAAATTCACTTAGAAGGATACAAAGGCATCATTTTTCCATCTCCTACTTCATATTTCATTAGCATTCAAAAGTTTTTAATTAACGTCTTGATCCTCATCTTTATTTATTTTTTACTTTTTTACATCTTGTTTTAAGTTGATCCTTATCTTTGGAACAAAGAAATTACCTGGATAAAAGTACTAGAAAAGTAACTTGTGGATTTCATTTTCTTTCAAGTGATGGTGTCCAAAAAGCCATATATCAACCTGAAGGCATTGAAACTTATTCATAGACTTGTAAAATGGTTGTTACTCAAACTTCCCTGTCGCACTTGCAATGCTTAGAGAAATGACATGGTCTCTGGACATTCATATTATTTTGATGTCAACCGTATTTTACATTTTCTTAGCAACTTCAAAAACTAGCTATTATGTAAAGAAGGATAGCTGTGGTTTGATGATTTTATAGGAATGCCAATAAGTGGAAATTATGGCCCAAGCAAGGGAAATGGAGTTCTGGAAAAGCTCTATTGAGACCTGTTATATATTGAGTTTCTTCTGAGAGTCTGGCTATGTAGGTTTCTGAGTATTTCTTTCCTTGAGCTCTCCATTGTTGGCCTCTGCATGCCACGACTTTGTTTCTTTGGTCCTGGATGCCCTGATGGGACTGTAGTTTGCCTACACTTTCTGGACTCACTGGGTTGGGTCTTGACATACTTCCAACCACAATTGTGTCTGTGTATCATCTCCTGAAATGTCTGTTCTGGCCAACATTGGGCCCAGAACCAGGGGTTGGCCCTACCCTATCTACTCCATGCTACCATTTGCCCAAGCCCTACTGAATCTTTAGCTTAAATAGAAATCTGAACCATACGCAAAAGGTGAGCTGTTTATGCTCAAAATAGGAAAGACAAAGACATTGAGAAAGGCAGAGCAAAAATCCCAGCAAGAAGTCCAAGGAAAATGTTCAAAGAAGTTCTCAGAACAAACCTATCTCGAGAGTGAACAGAATCTATACAATGCACAGATAACTTAATCTGAAACTTAATCTGAAAAGACCAGAGAGGTTTCCTAGAGTTAAAACAGTGATTCCAAGTCATTTATACTATTCCACAATAAATATAAGCATTACATGCTTTATTCTTAAATGTTACTACTAAGATTTATATAATATGTGTATTTTACTTGGAAGCGTATGTGAAACCTTCAGCACACAATTCAAAGACCCAACTTCCCATTTTTCAATTAAGGATATGGACTTTATCTATATCTGTCAACTCTTTAGCCCCCAATAAGCAATCTGTGTACCAAAAAGATAAGAGATAAAGGGATCTAGTGCCAGAATCTTGGCATTTCCAAGAGCATGTCTTTAGTGATTGGAGTACAAATCACTGCCTTTCAATTCCATGTTGCAGGACAGCAGCTGAGGGCAATTTTTCCTTTTACACCTGTGGCCTGTGGGCCTAACGCTCATGACAGATGGACTAAACTCCACTGAAACCAGCTCATGCATCATTCTTCTCTAGGTCTCCATGCTGTGCTTGGAATTCATATTGTCTCAAGGGCCTCATTAATGTTTAGTCCTGGTCGCACATTTGCCATCGGATTATTCCATTTGGTGTCTGTTGAGTCTGTTAAAAATGGAGAGACTTCATTTTCCTCTGAAAAGTATGTCTGCAAACCTCAACTTCTTTTTTTAAAACCCGTCATTAGATTTTCTATGTTCATGCAAGCTCTGAATTGCAATCTATTCTCCCTCAGCAGAACCGGCTATTCCAACTGGTCATTTCAAAATCACTGATCCAGTCTTTGAAAGATTTAAAGCAAAAGTAGAAACAACGACAACAATGAAAACAACTCTGGAGATTGATTATCCTGTTTCATTGGGTTTCCTCCAGGCTGATGAGTAGCTTGAAGAGAACACCCACCCCCACCTTCTGTAGCAGTTTCACTTCCTAACATACCAACTTCATAATGTCAACTCTCCTAACAGACCCTAGAATTCAGATTCTTTGTGTTCTTAGCAGAACAAACCACCACATTTCTGTTCATTCCAGAGTCAAAGCTGTCATCGTCTGCAGTTACGTTTCTCTGAATGTCCTCAAGCTGTCAAAATGTTTGCTGTGTCTATCAAATTACGCCAAATTCATTTGGGGCATTGGACATGAGCAGCACTGAAATTCTGCAGACAAATAGGGGTCGGATACATAGTTATATGACAATTAAAATAAGAAAAGTGTAGGCCAGAGCATGCCTTTGCTACTAGATATGATTCTATTATAAAGAAATGATTAATATAAGTGGGACATTAATTTATCTTTACAGGTAGAACCTAACCTGTTATGCATAACAGGATACGGGCAGATTTTTTTCAGTAGTTAGCAATGCTTTTCGGCAGAGAGAGCTAAAGATGAAAATTTATGCCAATCACAGGCCAATATAATGGTTCCATTTCATCATGCTTTATTAATTTCAAGGTGGGATTCCAAAATATTGTATGTCTGTTTCAAATTAAAGTGGATACTCCCAAGCACCCTCAGCGGATCTTCTGAAGTCCTAAGAACATATTTTAGCAAACATAATGAAGTAGGAAGAATGGAGGCTCATGTCTACCTAAATTCTGCAGCACGAAAGAACACTTCTTCCAATTCGCATGAGAAACCAAAAGTCATTTTGATGTATGCTGTTTACTATGCATAGCTGCAGAATTCCAAATTAATTAAGATAGAAGGAAGTTATTCATTTATAGTTAAAATTCCTAAGGCCTGTTGTATATGCAGAATTAAAATGAAAACTTTTAATTTCATTTTGGTGGGCTTGCCCCAACATTTAACCAAAAAAGTTGGAGACTGGTCCCTCGCACCGGATCTTGGGACAATGAATTGCCAAAATTGGCTTTGAAAGGGAGCTGTGTCACTTGGAGTGAAGCAGGGGAGGATGTTTGCAAACTGCCAATTGGCATTTCCAGAGTTCTACTTGCATGCGCCATGCAAGGACAGTTGTGCTGGGAGTCACCTTAGAGATCTGTTATTCCCACTCATGACCACAACTTCTGGTTTTCCAAGACTGTGGTGCTCTCTAAGAAAAACCATGTCCAAGAATTAATCCTTCCAGGATCCCTGGGTGGCGCAGCGGTTTGGCTCCTGCCTTTGGCCCAGGGCGCAATCCTGGAGACCCGGGATCGAATCCCACATCAGGCTCCCGGTGCATGGAGCCTGCTTCTCCCTCTGCCTATGTCTCTGCCTCTCTCTCTCTCCCTGTGTGACTATCATAAATAAATAAAAATTAAAAAAAAGAATTAATCCTTCCTTGATGGCAGTGATATTCAACAGCAGCAGTTGCAAACTAAATAATATTATTTAGCCCACAGAAAGGAAGGATAAAGTTACTCTGCTGTCAAATCCAAGCCTGGACGATTCTTTTCAATTCCCTGTTTTAGCCATGGAATATATAATTTTAAGGGAAAAACCTCTTTCATCCTAGTCTTCATGAACAATTCAAAGTCTCCAGCAAAGAAGATTAAGGCTTACCTCAAAGGCACTCTGAATTTTGAGAAAGTCACCCACTCCGAGCTGGTGTTCAAGCAGAGGCGGGCAGCAGTCTTGGTCTGTGGTGGCACCTCCTGTTCTCCTGGGGCTCTTCGGCCCAGGCTGTGGCCCCGTATTCAAGTCAGGTGCATTCTGGTAACTCATGATGGCTTCACCTCTTTTCAGCTGCCTTCAACTACTTCTACGCTTTTTTCTTTTTTTTAACCCTTCAACAGGTGCCTTTGGAATGAAACCCAACTTCACAACAGAATTCCAAAAGGAAAGCACGTTTCAAGGTAGACAATGAGGAAGCAAAATGTTCAAGCCAAGAGGTAAAAGGCATAAAAGCTCTCGACCCTCGCTCTTCTTTAATGCCATGGTTTACTTTCCAAATCTACAGTCAAATCCTTTTCAAACACCCCTCCTTATAGTCTGCTTAATCTGGCTTGATTAAAAATGCCCAAGGCTTCCCCCCTGTTTATACCAACTGACAGAGAACACAGCTTCTAAGTCTCATTTTAAATGCATTTAAAAAAGCAACTTCTCCAAAATCTCTTTGGCTAACCTTGCTTCTATTAACACGTTGGGGTTTTAAGCTCCATTTTCTTGTGTGACGCAGCTGAAGGCTCCTGTCCCGGTGAAGTGCTTGCCTCCGAAGGCCACCTTCCCAGCAGTGTGGAGTTTTTGTTTTCATCTGTTCCTGCTGCCTTTATGTGGTTCCTGGCAACCAAAGTCAAGCCAACAGAAAACTTTTCCTTCTTCTTCGCCACCACACTGCCCTCCCCACCCCCCCAACCCCTGACTAATTACTGACCTAAAGTTCTGAATATGTGATGTGAATGTTGGGGTTTTTTTAAAAGGACAATTCAGCTCACTCATTTTTAATTCAACTTCATTCTTATATTGTTTAAAGGCAAGTATTATAAAAGTATTTTCTATGAAGTGTGTTATATATTATGAAATAAGAGGATTAGCCAAAGAGAGAAGAGAATGACATTCTGGACTTGTATGTTTTTCCACATAGGAAACATTTTATTCTTGATGAATAAGAATCTGTTCCTTACCTTCTTTTTGTCTTAGTTTCTATGTATCTAAAATGGGGGTGTTGTCCAATTTATTGAATATAAGGGGGAAAAGCACAACATAACGTGATAAACTTTTGTAATAAAACCACTTACTGTACCATCACTGGCTGGGCTAATACTGAGGGAGGAAGAAAAAGAAAAGTTAACATTTTATTTTTTTATTTTTTTTTATTTTTTTAATTTATTTTATTTTATTTTATTTTATTTATTTATTATTTTATTTACCAGGTGTTAGGCACTACACTAAGCACACTGCATTCTTTTTCTTGTTTAGGTTTACAGTAACCCTGAAAAGCAGACAAGATCACTGTCTTCATTTCATAGATGAAGAGGCAAAAAAATGCCAGAAGCCATGGAGTTAATAAGGTATGGAATGGGGGTGGTGGTGGCTCCCTAGCTTCGGAGAGCACGCACCAGAGGTGGATGCTCTCTCTGCACCTTACATTCATCTTTGTAAAACTGAGAAGTTGTCGCTTGGTATTTTCTAAGGTCTCTTTCAGCTGTTTCAGCTGGTGTTCACAAGACCCAGGGTGATACACAGTACATTCCCTAGAACACAGGGAAGGAAGCATCCTCCAGGCATTCCTGGACCAGTTTAACAAAAAAAAAAAAAAGAAAGAAAAGGAAAAAAATGTCATTCATCCACACATCCATTTAATGTATCCATCTCTCTGCCCATCGTTCATTCCAAACACCACTTATTAAGAACCTACTCTATGTCACGTCCTGAATTGGACCTGGTGCCAGAGCCTGAGGGGTTTATAGGCTTGTGGGAGCAATTACCTGGCTAGATCATTTTTCATACCAATCCCAACCTCTTGCAGTTTACAGTGCTATGTTGAGAAGGATTCTGAAGTCATAGGACAAGAGAGGCATTATAGATTACAGATACGTATCACAGGCACAGAGGGGCAAAGGGGGGCATGTTTACCGCAAATTTGCCTCCCCTGTTTAGACCTCCAGGTAACTCAGGAAAACGTTTTTTAGCCCTCATTTTATATTAGGATTTTATAATATCCCCTAAGTCATCTCACATAGAGACAAAATAGCTCTTTGTGCCATCCTAGTTGGAAAATTAATACTAGCTTAGAATCAGCTGGATCAGTCCCATAAATGTTTATAAAATATTTTATAGTGATATTCTGGAGAGTTGGCCTTCGTTCAGGAGGAGACACTAATGAGGGAAGGCTGAGGAAATAGAAAAACCATTTTCTGAAGCTGTGCCCGGTGAGGTAGGTATCCCACTGGCTAACGATGCAAAATTCTCTAATTATTCTAAGACAGTCAAAATGCCTGGCCTACTTAGCTTCCATAAAGATGCAGCTCTAAACGTTTTCATTAGTCAAAACAGGAAAGTATAATGAGCAACTAATAAATTACTGCAGGAGTTAATCAATTGACACAGTTTTCTTTATGTAAAATCACGGTGTTGGAAATCATTCTTGATCGTAAAGTCTTAAATGGCTTTCACCTTCTTTGTAACTGGGTGGTTAATTTTCAGGTTAAACTTCCACGGCACCGTAAAATCCAGAACTAGCCTCTTGACTCTGCTGAAATGTCCCTTCTTGGCTTGCCATAAATCAATTATGGTTGTGTGAAAATCTGCCACGGCCCAGGCTAATGCTGGGCTCCGTGCGTGGGGCAACGTGCAGTGAGGAAGACAGTCTGTGGTCTCCAGGAGTGGATGGTTCATCAGGGGAGAGGGCTGAAAACCAGGGGACCCTTGCCTCCGTCCCCTGCAGGGACCCACCTGCACTCACCAGCACAGTGGGGCGCTCACTCACAGAAGAGGGCAGAGCAAGCTGATGCACCCCCAGGCCCGTCCTTCCTTTGGAACCTTGGGACTGAACCATCCTCCCTACTGATGTCCTTATCATAACCCCCTGGCCCAGCCCATCATTTATACCCACCAGCATACATGTGGGCCTCCTCTTTCCTCCAACACCCCTCCCTTTCTTTGCTCTCCCCTCACACAAAAGCCTATTCTCACCGACATGCTTCATCTTTGCCTACAATCCTCCCTCCACTCCTCACTGTCACAGGAACCAGCTTTCCCCTACCAACCCAGTTTTCCACCTAACCCTCCTGAGTCAAGGATGCCCCAATTCCTGTTCCTTGGGGACAGCAGAAAGGTGTGGTCCCCTGGTGTCCTTGCCTCCTGAGCTCGTCCTTCCCAACATGGCCCCAGTGGCCACACACCCCACAGCTCAGTTTAAGCACCACCTCCTGCCAGAGCCTGATGGAAAGCGCTAGGCTTGCCTTTGGCAACTTTTAAGCCTCAATAAATATTAGCTTCTTTCCTTCCTTGTTCCTGATCCTCCCAGTCTGAATTAATTACTCCTTCCACTCTGCAACCACAGCATTTTGTTTATACTTTAAGCACAGCACTTTTTCTTTCTGCCTTGCGGTGTAATTAGTTGCCTGTGTATCTCTGTCTCCTACTACATTAACTCTCTGAGAACAAGGATAATACCTCACTAATGCTCCAGACGTACGTTGCCAGCACAGAGCTTTGCATAAGCCAGAGCCTTGTGTGCTCATTCGTAAAATGGGTTGAAAAGAAAATGAACTTCACCAACAGCTTTGAGTGTTGGGGGAAGGGTCCTGGGAGTAGGAGGCATTGAATCAGAAACACAGCAGAATTGAATGAAAAATAAAATGAATGAGGGAAACCAACTTACGACTGTATCTTTAAAACACCTAGAATAAACCACAGAAGCACTTTAGAAACAAAGCATTTTTTATACATACAATTTCTACGTAGGGTGGAAATGCGTGGAGACCCTATCAGTCCCAGACACTGATCCTCTAGGCACCAGGAAAGCGATGATGAATGAGACACACCCATCAATCCTCAGAGACACAAATAATGCTAAATGTCCATCTTAAATTAATCCTACTTGTTGAGAAAGCAGATCCTCAGCTGAGTTTTAGGCAACACGTTTGCCTTTCTGATCCGCTGAACAGTGTCCAAAGTGACAAAACTGTATTTTTTGTAACAGCACTTCTCAGACTGTCCCAAGTACTTGAACACTGAGAATTCACAAAATAATGATATCCCAAAATAACTAAATACATAATTCTGCAAAAAGTTGCGTATTGTAAGTTTACGTTCCGGTCTGTGCAAAGCAGTGGCAGCCAAATTTTAAAAATACGTGGAAGTGGAAGGTAAAATTAAGAGAATACTAATTATTGGTGAGTATTTCTACCATTTGAAAAGCGCCTCCTACCACTGTGATTTTCTTGTGTCAGTAGACACATAGGATCCACTGAGCTGGATATGGAAATCACTGCTTAAGAATATCCTCAGGTTCAGGGCAGCCCTGGTGGCCCAGTGGTTTAGCACCGCCTTTGGCTCCAGGCCTGATCCTGGAGACCTGGGATCGAGTCCCACGTCAGGCTTCCTGCATGGAGCCTGCTTCTTCCTCTGCTTGCATCTCTGCCTGTCTCTCACGAATAAATAAATAAAATCTTAAAAAAAAAAAAAAAAAAGACTATCCTCAGGTTCAATCTTTTTATGCACATTCGGATGGATGTGCCGGACTGTTCATCACTTTGGAGCACCTCTTTGCCTCAACAAATCCTGCTCCTTGAAATCCCATGTCCATGCCCACAGTACACGTGGGCTGGGTGTCAGCGGGGCTTTCACTAGGGAGCCGCTTTCTGGGCAATTACTCTGAATTACCAGAGTTAAGTTACCAAATTCCTTTACGTTACCTCTCTGAGAGGACACTGAAGTTGATTCTACTAGGAGTTCTGGAACAGTCTGTCAAAGTCACCTTGAGATCGAACACTTGCATCCACGTATAGGGCCACTAAAACGTAGTCATAAAATCATTGCATGAAAGGAGTGACTGGAAATCCAGTAAACATTTATTGATTTTTCTCCTTGAAGAAAGACAGAAAGCAGGTAGGTTGAAAATGAAAAATTATTGAGTTCCAAAGACTGTTAGGCACTTTCACAAATTATTTTAACCTCATGATATCCCTGCAAGATACTTAATATTTTCCCATTTTTTTTCTTTTTAGTGATGACGGAACTAGACAAGATTAAGTATCTTGCCTAACCTTACACGATGTGTAAATTGCATAAATATAATAACACCACGAGATGGTCTCTGCTAAGACTTTACACCAATGACTTCATTGAATTTACTTTGATATCCCATGATGTGGTCACTATTATGGTCACTATCTTATAGATGAAGAAGCTGAGGCTGCATCTCTAGATGATTAAATAACTTCTCTAAGATCACCCAACAAAGAAATAGCGAAGGAATTGAAAACCGAGATCCTTCTGTGTACTCCATGGTGTAAAACCCTGCACAGAGCGATCTGATAAACACCAGGGTAAATTGGAATCCAGCTTGGGAGCTGAGATGTGTAAAAAGTGAGGAAAGAGAAAGTAATGAACTCAAAGTAGTTTAGAGTTTGGAGTCAGAATATTAGGGTCGCGTCTTAGTCCTCTCACTTTCAGGCCGTCAGCTCCTGGGCAAACTGAGTAATGACCCAAAATGAAGACAGCAATATTGCTTATCTCAGAATTGTTTTAAGGTTAAAAAGAGATAATATGGTCAAAGTTGTATGTAAATTATAAAAACATTATGCACATGAATTACCATTAATAGTAAGTACACAGTCAGAGGAAGGCAAATTCCCTGCAAACTCAGGGAGACCAGGTAGGAAGGAGTTCACAGGGGGGGACTACAATCGTAACTGTAAAAGGGAATGAAGCAAAATTACCCACATTATGATATTTTATATTGAAGCTGAGATTCTATGATCATTTTCATTGCTTCTAGGAAGTTCTTACATCTAAATTCATCCCAGAGAGAACAATGACCTGTCGATTTTTTTTCAAGATTAGTTATTAAATGCAATTAGTATGTGTGCGTGTGGTGTGTGTGGGGGGGAGGGTATCACTTTGGAAAAATATTTTCTGCCTTAGGATTGCTAATGGCAACTATCAAAGTTTTCTCTAAGAAGACCCGGTCTGTTTGGCGCCTGTCTGAATCTATTTTTAATAATAACAGAAATAGCTTTTTCCCATAACCAAAGTAGGGTCACAACTGTGTGTCATAATGTGACCTTCTCAGACTGAGTGCCCAGAGCCCCAGAATTAGATGTTTTATTTATAAAGCATTAAACACTTCTTTCTAGAAGTTAAGTGGATTTGAATTCAATGTGAATTCTCCGAGTGGCTGAGCCTCAGGGAAGATACTACATGCACATATACAACATATACAGACACAAAAACATATACGTGAACGTGTACAAGGGAGACAGAAACAGAGATTGAGAGAGGAGACACGTAAGAGTGTGACACTGGGAGCTTCTCACACAGGTTGCCTCATGAGGGAGGACCCTGGGCAGCCACAGTGCTGGGGTGAGCACTGATCACACACTGGGGTGGCAGAGGTAAAATCTGGAGATAAAAATATCTCTAGAATGGATAAAATACAAGAAGATGAGGGATCTAGGGTCAGGGGCAGGCAACCTGGATTTTCATGCAGTCCCTGCCCAGATCCGTGTTAACTCTGGACATGTATCTTCTTTGGGCTTCAGTTCCTACAGTCCTCAGTGGAGACGATTCCTACATGCCCATTTCCAACCTTTGCTTTGAAGTTCAGATGAGATATGGAAATACAAGACAGACAGCTTATGTATAAAAATGTATGCTGTTCCCATGCTTATTATTATTAAACTAATATAAAATGTAAATATAACCATTATAATATACTTACTGAGCACCTAGCACAGCTAGCTTGCTTGGCACGTAATAAGCACCAAATAAATATTTATTAAGTGAATTTCTACTAAAAAGGAGCTCAAAGAAAAAGGGATGAATTTGGCATTGACATATCATTTTATCTATTTTGTATGTTTTTTTTTTCCTGGGCCAATCCTCCACTGATCACACCACCACCAAAACCCTAAAAAATCCATACTACTGTGAAAAATGCTGCCATTTCACCTTTGTTTACTCTAAGACATTCTGTCTAGGGAAGTGGAGGAAAAAAAGGCAATAAAAAGGAATTCAAAACTTATTAAAAAAAAATCAAAGTTCTGAGACAAACTGTACTTTAAAAGATGGAAAGCTGGGATCCCGAGAGAGAACACGGCCTAAGTAAGTATTTCCCAAAGAACACAGTGCTCCCAAACACAGTGCTCTGATGAAGAGGCCTAAAGGCCGGGGGGCTCTATTTCTCCATGGCAGGAGCAGCAATAGTCTGATTAATATCGGAAGTACACTCCTAAATCAAGTTGTTGCAAGTGTACTCCCAGAGAAGTCATCTTACTAAATGCAGATGGAGTTTTGCAATCATTGCCTAGACCAAAGGCTGTCAGCGAAAATGGATCTTAATTTACTCAACATATTTTGATTTTGTAATTTTCGAGATTAATTTTTGCCAAAGTCTGAAAAACATGAGGTCCTTTAAAGACAAGTGTTAAAAATACACTCTCAGTTGAGGTGGAGAGTTACACATGTGTTGAGCAGATGGTAGGAATGCTGACTATGTGCATTCAAGGCCACGTCAGGTGTGTGTGTGCATGTGCGTGCATGCATACGTGTGTGTGTGTGTGTGTGTGTGTGTGTGTGTGTGTGGTGGAAAGTACTTAGCTCAGGGAAGAGTTCAACCCCTTACTGAGAAAATGCAACAGTGGTAATGGTCTAGGGCATAAATTTACCAAGCAGGATGCTACATTTCGGGAAGTGAGTCTGGTCTCAAGGGAAAAATGATGCAAATTTATGACAATACCCAGCTGTGTGATCTTGGGGAAGTTATTCAATTTCTCTGGTTTCAGAATCTTCATCAGTAAAGTTAAAAGATTAAACCACATGATCTGTAAAAGTCCCTTCCAGTCCTCAGTTTTAAAAATGGGGGAGGAGAAAGTATAAGAATGCTATGGGCTTCCCAGAAAAAGAAAAGATGTTGTGTTCCAGGTGATATTACTGCATTCATACTGGTAGTAAGTACTTTTTTTTTTTTAATGATGACCATGAAATTATCATAGGGATCAACTAATGGATCTGTCAGTCAAGCATCCGGGCACCTGCCAGACCCTGAATGCTGCACTGCCAGCGTCTCTTGCTGGATTACCAGTGAAGAGTTTAGCACTTGATAAAGGCAAATGGATTCTCTGAAAAGAAGACAACGTAAATGTAGTTGTTTATTCTCCTAGTCATTCACTTTCATACACTGATACTATGTGCCAAGCATAGTGCTCAGCACTGCTGATATAAAGTGACAATGACAGCTACTCTCCTGAAGCTTATGGTCTAGTAGGGTGAAATAAACCAACCAGCAAAGGATTATTATTGTGTAATAATCCAGTAGTGATAATATGTAGTCTATAACACCTATAAATATACACACGAGTAGATATTACCGTACTATTCTTGCAGTTAGTGTAGCTTTAAAATGTTTTCAAGCTAGAAGTTAAGAGAACAGTGAAAATCAAAACCTCAAAACGGGATTTCAGCTCAAGCAGGTGAAGGACCACTGATGCCCAGCTGAGTTTATGAGGACAAGAAAGCCATGAGCTCTGGGGTCAGTTCAACTCATACATCTAGGAGTCACACAACACTCCACTCAGATGCCCATGGCCTTGCCCATTCTCCAGTGGAGCTTGCATATCGTGATATTGCCCATTTCTCATAATATTGGTTATTCAGTATAATCATTTGCAACAGTGAAGTATAGGTGCTTGAACCATCTCCTTGGGCAGATTCTCATTCTCCTCAGTTCCCGTATACATAAACTCCTCCTAATTGCCAGAGTTAATGTGGCAAGGGCAAGTTTACAAAAGATCAGATGCCAAGGCATTTCTGAGGCTCAAAAAGGCCACTAAATGAGCCATTAACATTCTCCTCCTAGCTGCCTTGCAAGCAATTTGGGTTTCCTATTCAACATCTCTTTCTTGCCTCTGTCTTGCTAATAGAACTCCCATTACATACAGAACATCGTGCCCAACACCAGGGAAGACAAGCTGACCTCCCAGATTCCCTTGCAGGCAGAAATGACAATGACACAATTCTAGACAAGGAAACCATAAGTGGAATACTGTTGGGGCCCTGGAGAAACTTTTGTTTCATATACAACAGGAAATGTCCTCCTTCTTCTCTTTATCTTGTCCCAAAGGTCAACATGATGACTAGGATTGTTAAGACAAAAAACTAGAAAAATCTCAGATCAATACTTGAGCCACTTAACCGACATCAGCAACTGTTTTATTCAAGATTTCTTGTTATAGTAAAACAAAAACAAAAAACAAAAAGCAACCTATTTAAATATCACTTAGTGTTTTGTTACCTGTGACTTACTACATTCACAACAGATTTAAACTAGGAAGACAACATTTGTCTTGTTAGAAAATACTAGAAAATATGCAAGGATAGAAGCAGTAATAAGTGAGATTTTTTACTTGTCTGGACCTGGGTTTTTGAGAACTAGCTAAGTGACATGTCCATGTAGGCTGGAGTATGTTCTCTTAGGTGTTTTTTATTTGGGGAGGATGGGAAGAGGGAGATCAAGATGGGCGATCGACGTAGATCAGCACCCTACCACTAGTCAGGAAAATAGGAAAGCCACACCTGAAATAATTTTTCTTTTATTTCTCTGCCTTTTGTATTTTGAACACAAAGGCAGCAAAGGAATAGGTAAAGGTTGTTGTTCCTTTGTGCTTTTCCTGTTACCTGAGAACAGAGAAGTCCTGTTGTGTTTTTTTTTCTTCTTCTACCAGATAGGAAAAAAAAAAGTGGAAAACAAACAAACAAAAGGCCTAGTTGTCTTTTATTAGTTATAGGTAGAATTGTAGGGATCGTTCTTTTCAAAATTATAAGAAAATTCGGATTAGCCAGGGGAATTGTGTAGCTGAGGATCATGTGCACCCACAGAATGAAAAAGAATGCCTTATGACACTGTCCAACTCCTTTCTCTCTCTCCCTTCCTTCATTTTAGAGGTAAATTATCAGCAAAAATGAGGGGTGGAGGGCACATATTGGGGGAAATGGGGAAATTAAGAGAATACATATAGTGCTTTGACATTAGGAAAGTAAATGAGTACTTAATGATCAGTACTCCATAAATAGAGCTACCCAAACACTACTATGAGGTAATGTAGGTCAGGCTATTTTGGTTTTATAGAAAAACAAGCTCACTTAGGTAGCAAAGTGATGGAAGTTTATTATATAGTGGAGTGGACTGGATGCTTAGAAGTAAGGGATTACAGCACAGCCACGTTTGATGGAAGGTCATTCTGGATCTAAACAACAGCTGGAAATTGGATTATTTTATCTCGATAGCAATCAATTGAATTCCCATCTAAATAAATGTAACTTGAGCAATTCACCAGCGGTTCTTGTATTCCTACACTCTACTTTTTCACTATAAACTGACAACCTACTCTCTGATCAATTTTCTCCACCTCATCTTTACCCATGGCTTCTGCTTCCTCCTAATGTTGGCTCACGTGTGCTCCTTCTGCTTTATAGCCATCCTATATACGTTCAGCGTCCTTTCCCACTGTCAACCAATTATTAGAATTACTCAGTTTAGAATTTGGAGCAAAAATCTGAAGCAATGTAGCTCATCACGATTGAGCAGAGCCATACTATGGATTGACTATCTCAAAGGCCATCACCAGAAATTTAGTCCTTGAAGATTGCTGCCCCTGCTCCTATCAGCGTATTTGGGAAGGATGACAGAAACAGCCAAGATCCTTTTCCTACAGCAGTGACCATGGTGGGGCAGTTTCCTTCAGAAGACAGTCTGGAGGACACCAAGATAATTCATCCAACATTTGGGAGTGCCATCAAAAAGGGAAAGATAAGAAATATGTGAGTAGAGCAGTATGCAGAGATTAACTTCCTATTCATACTCCCAAAACCAGACACTGTAAGATAATTATAGAATACAATGAGGTATTAAGTAAGCTTGTGAATAGCTTATTTGATTTAGAAAGATGACTGCTATTTCCCTGCAGTGGTATCAAATGACTTGGTTTATTTTCTCAAAGACCTTAGTATACATGCTTGAAAAAGCTTAGCACTTTCGCTTGGAATATAAATGTCAAACTGTCAAAATCATAAAAAAAAAAAAAAAAAAAAACTCTCCAAAACAATTTTTTGGAAAAAGCTTAATAGAAGAGAAATGCACAAACATTATAAAAAGGTCAGAAACAAATGCCAATCAAGAAAGTAGGAGAAATAGACCAGTTTTCAGCCATTTTCACCACCATAGAAATTGTAATTCCAGTTAGAATTTGATTAAATTCTTTTTCAAATTTCCTTTGGAATCATGTCCTACTGATAATTTGTAGCTACCCAATGTGCCCAGGTGAAGGGACATTTTTCTGAAGCACTGGTTGCTTTATTTAGCATCTCTACAAAACAATAACAAATTATTTCGTACTGAGTGAAAGATTTTGGTACATTTATAAGATAACGTTTGGGTTCCTCCTCTAGGATATTTTCCTCTAATTTCTCTTTTAATGAAGTCTTGTAGCTGAAATTCATGGCATGTAAATTCATTTTTACATTTTTGTGGTTTTACTTTTTTTATTCCCTCATGGATTTGTATCCTGTATCCTTGCAGACTGTGATGGTTATATTTGTGTGTGAGCTTGAGGGGATCAGGGATTGCCCAGCTAATTGGTCAAACATTATTTTGGGTGCTTTTGCATATTTTTGGATGAGATTAACACTTCTTTTTTGAGATTAACATTTAAATCATAAATCTATACCTAAAGCAGATTGTCTCTGTAGTGTGGGTATATCTGATCCAATCAGTTGAAGGCCTGACCAGAACAAAAAAATCTGACCCTACATAAGCAAGAATTCTCTCCTACCTGATGGCCTTCCCGTTTTGTTCCCTTTATAGCAGACCAGAACTGATCCAAAGTTCTGATTCTCAAGCCTTCGAACTCAAACTGGAACTAAACCATTGACTGTCCTGGCTCTTTCGCCTGCCCAATTCATCCTGCAGAGCTTGGGATTTGCCAGCCTCCATCATCAAATGAGGCAATTCCTTATAATAAATCATACACACGTACCATATCATTATTGATATATTTGATATATCAAATATATATTTGATATATTTTGATATCAATATTGATATATATTGATTATATTATCATTATATATATATAAATAACTCCTATTAGTTCCATTTCTCTGGAAAACCCTAATACAAAGTCCTACTGCCCATCTTCATCCCAAGAATCAATAAGGATATATATATCATTATTGACATATTTGATATACATATATCAATATTGATATATATTGATTATATTATCATGATGATAGATAGATAGATAGATAGATAGATAGATAGATAGATAGATAGATAACTCCAATTAGTTCCATTTCTCTGGAGAACCCTAATACAAAGTCCTACTGCCCATCTTCCATCCCATCATCTTCTGGGGGGAGAAAAAGGAGAGGGAGCCAAAGCTTAAAAGAGAGCAAAAGAAATGGAGAGGAAGCTAATATTTGGGGGGAATCTCTTATGTGTCCCCAAATTTCACACATAAGGAAACTGAAATTCAGGAAGTTAAAATTTATATAAAGTCACAGAGGGAGAACTAAGGAGAGTTATCCTACCCATAAATTTTATGAAAACAAAATTTCCATTTGCAAATAGTCTTCTAATAAGTATAATACCCTGGAAATAAAGATTTTCTATATCCTTATGTCTGAGTCAGGTTTTTTTTTGTGTGTGTTTTTTTCCCTCTTGTGGGACCTTTTCTGGAATAACTAGTATACCAGCATAGACTTCCGTCTTTCACGGTTTACTTTTTGCAGTGTTACTTTGATTTATAGCACTTCATTAACGAGCACTCACCATTTCTTTTGGCTGGTATCTCCTGTGCACTCTGGCTCAATTCTTTGTGGGACTGGTCTCCATTTTATCACATGATAATATGAATACAGCTTAGTGTCGTTGTTTTCAAGAATACTATTCTACTCAACCATAGGTACCAGACTTTTACTTGCCCCATAAATCTTGAATTCCATACTCCAGGCAGGCAGGCAATATCTTGAATGGAGCTATGGACTGAATTGTGTCATCCACAATCCCTATGTTGCAGCCCTAATGTTTGGACCTTTAGGAGATAATTAGGTTTAGATGAGGTCATGAGGGTAGGCACCTCATGATGAGATTAGTGCCCTTAAAAAAGACACCAGAAAACACTTGCTCTCCCTCTCTCCCCCAATCCCCCTTCCCCCTGTCAGGTGAGAACACAGTGAGAAGGCATCCAGGAAGAAACAAGCCAGGATAAACATTCTCACTAGAACCTGACCACACTGGTACCCTGATCTCGGACTTCCAGCCTCCAGACCTCTGAGAAACATTTTTGTTGTTTAAACCATGCAGTTTATGGTATTGTGTTATGGCAGGCAGTGTGTTTAGACATCATTAATAAGACTAAGTTTTACTCAAAATGCATACTCTTACATCGTTTATCACAATTGGTATGCACAGTTCATTGGATGACTGGAAAATCATTGAATTAAGTCACATTATTTAATAATTTAAAGCCCTGAAATATTTGATTTTAGCAACAGGAGTATGCCATTTAGAACTTTCTTGGAAGACAAATTTGTACCCCAAGTTAACCTTCAAGTTACTAGCAAGAATACTGAGACTAGGGAAAAGATGAAAGCAGAGCTTCTTTCCTCCTAGTGCAGCTTCTGGACAAAGGGGACAGGAAAAACTGAGAAAAGCCAAGAGCTTTCTGCTGAGTCTGACCCAGTGGAGAACACAGAGTCAATGACTGACCTCTAAGACCCAGTCTTTTTAATCCATAGGTGCTGGATTTTCGGATTTCACAAACTAGCAAAATTATTTTAAAAACTGGAAAAGGAAACTCCAGGTTTAGAGAACAATGGTGGCTGACTGATTCTAAATATCCCCACAGCCTCTTAAATGAAATGATAAATCCGACAAGGAGAGTAAATTAGACCTGAAGTGATGTCAACCTTCAGCATTACTAGGAGACAGAGAGCACTGCAACCTTCAAATGACCTGTAGGTAGAAAACAATTCCAACAGACCCCCACTTTTCTCCTGCTGATGGCAAGCCTGTGAGTGAAGAGAGCAAGTTAAGGGGAAGTTTAAGAGATTCTGTTGAAAGGTATAGAAAGAAACAGAGGATTAAGTAACAGCAAAGGCAAAATCATCCCTAGAAAGAGAAAGTATAACATTAAATGACAAAATTCTGAATACAGGTGGGTACTTGAGAGATGGTTCACATTACTGGCACAGAAGAGGCAGGATTAAAAGTGACAGGTTTGGTAAGGCACTGCAGGAGAAAAACACAAAATATTTTAGAGAAAATGAAATATCTGGCAGTAATAAGAAAGAAACAAGGTACGCTAGCTTTCTCCTTCCCCAACATCAACACAATTCATTTCTGCTACTGAAAATCCCACTCCCTCCAAAGAGGAAACCAAGAAGCTACACAAAACCTGTACCAGTATACCCCAACTAAATAAAATATCACCTGGTATGATATATGAAAAATACTAGATTGAATTAGAAGTACAAGTACTATGAAGAGAAATGCACAAAAACAGGGAGAAAAAAATGAGAGTTGACTGAATGTAGAAATAGAAAAAGGCAAAATTATACCAGATTAAATTACAAGGTGCCTAAGGGAGAGACACGTGGATAAAAATTTAATAAAGTATCCTGTAGGAAACCAGAGAAAAAATGCAAATAAAAATTAAATTAAAAAGGAAGTTAAAAAAAAAAAAAAGCAAATCACAAAGAAAGTAGTTGAGATGGAAGTCAGGCAAAGATGTCCCAGAAGAACAAAAACAATGCAATAGGATTAATGTTTAAAACTAATTCAAGAAAAAATTCCAGAAATAAAAGAAGACCTCAATACACATAGAAGGCACATCAGGTACCAGGAAAATTGACCTGGAATGGTCAACTCTGATATATCTCTTAATAAACTATTAGATTATAAAAATAAAAAATTCTCAGTTTCCAGGGGAAAAAAAGTGAAATAAGAAAAGACAAGAGAATCAGACCTATCAGACTTCTCAAAACAAATTAAAAAACCCTAAAAAGACAAAAATCCCACAACAGCAACATACAAAGCAAGACAACAGTGAAGCTACATTTTCAAGAAACTTAAAATGTTAACCAAGATTATGTACAACCAAGATATCCTTTAAGTACCAAGACTAAAGGGAAAATAACATTGAACATACAAAAAAATCAGAGAATACTAGATAAATGTATAAATACTAATATACTGCTATCGTAGTATTATAGTGTGATACTATATAATTGTGTAATAGAAAAGCACCTGGAGGATGAATTTCATCCAACCAATAAATGGCTGAGAAAACCTAGGCAAAAGGACTTGTCAGAAGCATATCATAAATTTAAATTGTAGAATTTAGGCCATTTTCTATGTTTTGACAAAGTAGAAAAATGCAATTAAAAATGAGAAGGGATGGGGTGCCTGAGTGGCTCATTTGGTTAAGTAACCAATTCTTGATCTCAACTCAGGCCTTCTCAGGGTTGTGAGCTCAAACCCCATGCTGGGCTCCACATTGGGCATGGAGACTAGTTAGGGAGAGAAAAAAGGAATTGTAGAAAAAGAACAATGACTCTCATTTAGTAATACGTGAGAGCTAAAGAATGGACAGAGTAAAAGTTTAAGAAAAAAAAGAGGATTTCCTACAAGATATTAATACAAAGCCATAACTAGAATAAGAATACAAACTTTCCTAAATACCAAAATGAACTTTTTTGCAAAAACAAAGAGGGCACAACACGTGGAAAAGATATACAGTAATTATACCATAATACATGCAAAAACTACAACAAATGACAGAATTAAGTCCAAACATAATACTCATACCAATAAATGTGAATGAGTTTAACTCAAAGTCAAAGGACAATTTCAAAAAGCATTACACTAAATAAAAAGAACACTTTATAATGTTAAAATCCACATTTCACATTTAGGATGTAATAGGCATGAATATCTATACAACACCTAACACAACAATCATGTATATGAAAGAAACACTCAAGGGATGCAAGGAGAAACAGAAACACACTAATAGACTTTAACACACAGTACAAGACAGGTCAAGTGAACAAAAAAAGTAGATATACAAGAACTAAACAACATAAGGTGAATTTTTGGATATATATTGAATACTACTTCTTAATAATAGGAACAATCTTCTCAAGCATACATGAAACATTCATATGGATATGCAAAAATTTGATCATGTATTAGGTAACAAAGAAAATATCAACAGATAGTATAAAGTTATTACAAACAATGCTTGCCGATCACAATGCAATAAAAATAGGAATTAAAAAGGCAACCAAAAAAGATTCTTCCTTTTTATTGCAATAAAGATATTGCAATAAACAACTCTTGGGCAAAATAGGGAATAGAAGCAAACATTACAGAATTTCTGAAAACTAATAATAGATACATCTGTGGGATTACATTCTAAGCAGTGATCAGAGAATATTTCATAGAACTAAATACCTATATCAATAAAAAATAGTTACATTCCCAACTAAAAGAACTAGGGAAATAAAAACAAAGTAAAACAAAGCCTAAGGAAAAAATAAATACAAGAGTAGAATTTTTTTTAAAAAAATTAAAAATCAACATTTAAGAGGTAAAGAACAGAAAAAGCTGGTCAAATTAATGCATAGAGTCCTGGAAAAATGAAAACAACATAGACAAAATATTTGCTAGTTTAATAAAGAAAACAAAGGGGAGAAAGTGCAAATATACAGAATAAGAAGTAACAACAAATAGCTATTGATACAGAGAAAAAAAATCTAAACATAAAAGATGTGACTTCAAATGAAATACATCAGAAAACCTAGAGAATACTTTCTTAGAAAAATATGGTTTAACAATTGATTCCAGTAAAGATGGAAAGCTTACAAAAAAATATGCATACGAGAAATAAAAGTCACCAAAGAATTACTCCACAAAAAAGCACCAAGCTTGGGTGGCTTCATGGAGGAATTGTTAAATTTATCTACATAAAAATAAAAAGTGTTTGCATGATTAAAACAAAAAAGCATGAGAAAAAAAAAGATTAAAAAATGGTCCTTAAACATGATATTTAACTTCACTCATTCTGAGAGGAATGCAAATTAAAGCTACAGTGAGATATAATTTCTCATCCATCAGACTGGCAAAAACTCAAAAGCTTGACAATACATTGTTAATGAAGTTTTGGGGAAACAGAGTCTCATATGGTCCTGGTGGAATGTGAATTACCACAAACTTTATGGAAAAGAATTTGGCAATATGTAATAGAAGTACATGCGTGTGTCTTTTGACTTAGTAATCCGACTTCTAGGAATCTGCTCTGAAGGTATACTTCAAACAAAACAGATGTGTAAAATCATTCGTTTTAACATTGTCTGTAATTTTGCAAATCACTGACAACTACTTGAATGCCCAAGCACAGCAGATTGACTGGACAAACTATGTATGTCCACACAGTGGAATGCTAGGCTACAACAAACAGGTAGGGGTGGGGGGGAGTGGACGAGGGGGAGGAGAGAGAGAGAAATCTCTATGAACTTCAATACAGTGACTTTGGAAAATGCTAAGTGAAAAAAGAAGAAAAAAGAAAAGAAAAAAAAAAAAAAAAAAAAAAAAAGAAAAGAAAAGAGAAAAAGAAAAGAAAAGAAAAGAAAAGGAAAGGAAAGGAAAGGAAAGGAAAGGAAAGGAAAGGAAAGGAAAGGAAAGGAAAGGAAAGGAAAGGAAAGGAAAGGAAAGGAAAGGAAAGGAAAAAGGAAGGAAGGAAGGAAGGAAGGAAGGAAGGAAGGAAGGAAGGAAGGAAGGAAGGAAGAAAGAGAAAAGAAAAGACACTTTGTATCTATGATAGCATCTATAATAAAAAATAATCATTAACAAATGTTAGGATGTGGAGAAACAGGAACTCATATATTGCTGGTGGGAATGCAAAATGATACAGTCACTTAGAAAACAGTATGACAGTTTCCTAAAAAGTATAAATTAATCGCATAATTCAACAATTCCACCCTTAAGTATTCAGCCAAAAGAAATGAAAACCCATGTCAGCAAAAAGACTTGCACATGAATGATCTTAGCAACATTATGCACCAGGGCCGAAAAGGAAGCAACTCAAATGTCCATTAACTATTAAATAAATAAAGAAAACAGGAGTTCATATAATGGACTACTATTTAGCAATAAGAATACTGATAGAATTGCTGACATATGCAATGACATGGACATAAAAACATTATACTAAGTAAAAGAAGCCAGACTCAAAAAAAAAAAAAAAAAAAAGCCAGACTCAAAAGATAATATTGCATGATTCTATTTATGTGAAATGCCCAGAAAAGGAAAATGTAGAGAGAAAGGAGCTAGTGGTTGCTTGAAGCAGGGGAGGAGGCAGGGTGTGGCAGGAACATATATGAACTGGGACCAGGCATGAGAAAGTTAACTGGAATGATGAAAATGTTCTAAAACTGGATTTTGGTCAGATTGCACAACTCTTCTCTTTAAAATGAGTGACTTTTGTGGAACTATACCTCAATACAGTTATTTAAAGGATATATATGTGAAATTTATAAATAGGTACAATATGCATCAACAGTGCTGTTTTCATTTTTTTTTTTTTTAAGGAAGTATATGGAGTGGCCAGGCCTACCAGGTTGCCTTGACTCTCCCAGTTTTAGCACTGCAAGTCCCGCATCCCAGGGAACTTCAGTCCTGTCTCTGTGTGTACGCTACCCTTATTGCAAGAGAAAAGAGGGAAGGGATAAGAATTACCTTTGGTACTTTTCTTCACAAAAAGAAATGGGGGGAAACAGTAAAGTCAGATACCTACGAAGGGGCTGGGGAATGGGGCAGAAGGGATAGGAGTAGCACTTCTCTGTAAACTTTAGGTAAAGTTCTTTTAGAAACATATTAGTGTTCCATAGATTTTAAAAATTAAATCAACAAGGATGTGAAATATGTGTGTAGGGGAAGACCTTAAACTTGGAAAAAACTGAAACAAATGAATCCAATTTATTTCAAATAAATAACAATCACAGTGAGAGAAAAAAGAATTAACCCAAGTAGTTGTTATGAACACAGAGCGTAATTATATATCCTTATTACTGGGCAGAGTACAGGTAGGGAGAGAACTGCAAACAAGCTTTTAAGTGTTTTTTACAGTGACATGGGCAAAAGCAATTCTAAGTACTATTTCAGATGTATTACAGGATTGACCAAGTGAATAAATTGATTTTTTATAAGGCCAGAATTCTGAGGAAACAGAGACATCAAAATATGGAATGGGAAAGGCAAGAAAGAACCCTGAGGATGGACTGAAATTGGAGGTATTAGTGTGAACTCATGATTTCTGAAATCAAACACAATGTGTATATAAGCACATGTAAAATGTACATGGCACATGCATATTTATGTGTTTATGTATGTACATGCACGTTTCCTATTTCTGTCTGAATAGGCCTAGAAGCAGATGAACCCCGGCAACCAGATCTATGTGTCTAGTATCATTCCCCAGGGTTTCTTGGAGAAATTGCTGATTCCAGATCCTGGAACATCTTTTATTTAAGAGGACGCACTAAAAAAATAAATAAATAAATAAAACTAAAACGGATGCCACAAGGACAAAGGAGCCAGACTGAAGGAGCTCCTACTGGGCAAATTTAAGACAGTTTAAGCACCGAAGTAATGAATGATAAGCCACTGAAAAAATAGATAATCAAGAGTCCAAAACAATAGTAAATATAAACCTGTACAAGCATAAGTAGAGATGAATGAATGGATGGCTGAGGGAGAAAGGGTTCCTGCTGACAGTAGAACGCTGAATGCCAAACAGTACATGAGCACGGAACGCTGGAGTTAGAAAATCAGCATTTTGCGGCTAGCAAAGACTGATAAGCAAAAATCACCAAAGGCTGCTAAATCCTGGTAGAAAATGTTGATGTTATAGCATGGACTTAAAAAGTCTTATTCAGACTGTTTATTAGACACACAAGGTAAAAAATAATAACAATATATGGGAGAAACTGAAAAACACTTTGACCAGGTGACCAAAATCAATGTCACCAATGAGGAGCAGATAGACACACTATCCCTCCAGATGTGATGCTCTGATGACACAGTATCACCAATGGAGTATTCTGAGAATGTATAACCTGAATCTAATGAGGAACATTCTATTAAGGGTTGGGCGGAGAAGGGGACAAAAGACTGCATCCTCCAAAAATATGTCATATCAATGCCAAAAAGACAAAAGAGGACGTTGAAATGATCCGGAGTAAAGGGGACTTGAGGGCAAACGAACAACCAAATGATAAAAACAAAAATGGTAAGCTCTAAACAATAAGGGAAATCTGGGTAGAAAATGTATTGATGTTCTTTGTATTATTCCTAATTCTTGCCAATTTTTGGCAGTTTAAGTTATTTCTATATAGAAAAGTTAAAAAGAAAACAAGAAGGATGGATATGGGTTGCGAACCTCATGTTTTGCTAACAAGGTTATTAAAACTCCAAACATTTAAAAAAAAAAAAACAAAAACCTGCCATCTACTATGTCATTTTGTTTAAGAAAAAGTATGAGATGGGACATTTTAAATATCCAAAACAAAGTTATAATACCCAAAAAAAACAATGGTCCTTTAAAATCCATAAATTTATGTTTAAGAAAAAAAACTTATCACATTGTCCTAATTTTTCTCACTTCCCTGTGGACAAGGGGAACTTTTTGTCAATGTGGAGTTAGGGAATCAGTATTCTAAACAAGGTGTGTTTTCAGCAATGGATGAAGTACATATTAGTGGAAAGAGCATGGCGGCAAACACTGAACTCAAATCCTGGTGCCAGAGGTTACCAGCTTGTAACCTAAGTTCCCCTAGCCAGTTTCCTCACTTGCAAGGCAGATAGCTACATCATGGGACTGTTGAGAGATTTTAATTAAATAAATGCACATCTAGAATAGCACTTGACACAGAGAAGGGTGCTCAACAAATGTCTCCTTCTCTTCCTTTTCTTTCTGTTCTCTGGAGATGAATCTGACTGGGGCCATTATTCGCCCTTCCTTGATTGACTCAAACGTGCCCCATTAGGATTATGTAAGGAACTGCATTATCTTGAGAAAAAAGCCTGCCTTCTGAGTAAACTTTCTGATAAACTTCATGAAAACGGAAGCCAGAGATACTGGACAGTGAAATGGAAAGATAGATGGCTTATAAAAAGATGACTTGGGGAATGGCTGGTTACTGGTTAACTGGTGAGTTCTGTTAAAGGGATCAAGACAATTGGAGGGAAGATAGTATTAGTCTATATTAGAAAAGTCTGCTGCTCAGAAAAAGATAAAACAGTATATTTTTCTTTATATATTCACAAGTCTATTTTGCAAACAACCATCTGTCTACTTCCACGAATGAATAATTTATATAAAAAATAAATAGTATTAAAATCACCAATTCCATTTATCAGCTATGTATTTTTGAAAAAAAAAATCAACTCAGTAAAATATCCATAAATTATGAGATTTCAACCAATTGTCTACTGGGTTTTTTGCTTCTTTCCATATATTTCCTGTTCATATCTAATAGGACAGTTTCCTTTTATGTTGCCAATGACAGTAATTCTTTAAAAATCTACTTTTAAAAATAAAAAGCTTAAAAATAACTAAATTGCATCATAGCAA